>NC_079503.1:83651027-83958807 GCF_030052815.1 Hevea brasiliensis
TTAATTATATTTGTATCTTATAGTTAAATATTTTATGATTAATAAATAGTTAAAATATATATTATATGATATATTATTATATTATATAATATATTTAATCCTAAATTATATATGCACTTTATAATTAAGATTATATAATTTAGGTATGGCTAAAAGATGTATTATATGATATATTATGTATTAATAATTCAATTCAAAACTTAAATGCTAATTCAAGTATGACTTTTTAAGGAAATAATTACATAAAATTATTTTAAGAACCGAAAACCAAACTGGAATCGTACTGAACCGAACCAAAATCGAAAAACCGAGAACTGTACCAAACTGAAACCGAAATAACGAAGAACCGAACCGGAATCGTACCGAAATTTTGAAATTCCGGTTCCTAGGCAAATCCCGAACTGAACTGGAACCGAACACCCCTATTTAAACCCATTGAGATTTGCATAAGGAGCAGCTTAACCAGTGTCGTTGGGTAGTGCAATACTTGAAATCCTACTTGAGATCTGACATTGAGCAAGGCAAAATCTGACATTGGGTATGTCAGAGGCATGAAAAAGCATGCTGACCTGGATAATTTTTACACCTCATCACCTGCGCACGTAGTTGTCCTTGTCCCTTTTTTACCTATATTAGGATAGATTGCTGAACATATAAAAGCATCATGTTCTAGTCTTTTTTACAAAAAGTAAGAGTGAGAAACAAAAAGAATAGAAAAGAAAGAAGAAGATACCATTATTGTGCTGGATTTAGAAGCTGTTGGAGACGTCTGAAGCTGCAAAATTTAGAAATCTTGAATTTTTTTCATTTGGGTTTTTCTATTTTAGCTCATTTTCATGTTTCTTCTTCTTCTCCATTATTTTCTCTTGTAAATATTATCATGAGTGAGTAAAAATTTTACATTTCAGAGTTGGATAATATGTTTTGAATTTATTTGTGGATTTTTTCTAGTTCATTCCAAATTTATATGAATATGAGTTTTGATTCTTTTCCTTGTGTGTTTTATAACTTACCTAATGTGGATCCCATTGGGTCTAGTTTTTAATTTTTGACTGAAGGATAAAAAATGTGAAAATCATTTATAAGTAATCAAAGATTTGAACTTAAAACACCTATATCTAGAGATAAATTAGGTTTTAAAAGGATTATTGATTGATTAAAAAGTTTAATGGATTTTGAGTGAATCAAATATTGTACAAGAGTGAGTTTTGATTTTCTTAAAACACCATTTAGTTTGCTTGAGAAAGAAACTAAAAAAATTAGAAACAATCACATTTAAACTCTATAAATTTAAAAAAATTGAATAAACTAAAACAAATCCCAATTACTTTAAGCATCAATCCCAACTCTGGAATTGTTTTCACTGTTAATTAGTCTTTGATTTTAATTACCCATTGTTATTTTAGTTTGATGTTACCTAATTTAAGAGTTTATTTGCTTTATTAGTTGTCTATTTTACTTAGATTTATTGATTTTATTGAGTTCATTTACATTTAAATTTTATTTACATTATATTATCCCAGATGATCTTCCTTGTGGAACGATATCTTTACTTTGCTACTTGAATCGACCCGTATACTGGCGGATTAACACATCAGCAGAGCTTAGTCTATAGAAGAAAAAAAATTTACATCATTAATTTAAGAAAAAAATTGAAAATGAAAAATTAAAAAGCAGAGAGAGAATGGGACAATAGTCTCTTCTCTTGATTTAGCTTTTGGTACTCGTATGGTTTCGATGCCTGCTGTTGAGCCTTCGATTTCTATTGATTTTGAAATCTTTATCTTCAAGAAGGAGAAGATCTCCCTCATTGGGCAAGAAGATATATGCCATTTTATTTTCTCTCTTTTTAAGACTTAATGTTGATCGAATTGTGAGTAGTCGGAACCTCAGCAAGATATTTTCATGGCTTGGAATTTTGACAGAAGGTATTCTTTAGATTGTTGGTTGGAGAAGTAACGTTGAATTGATTTTTATCAGAGCAACGTTGGGATTGTGGTTTAGAGAGGAGGAAGAAGGGATGATAATGAGATGAGTGTATATTTTCAGACACTCGATTCTCATAAAACTCACCTGCCTTAATTAATATCTAATGGGATGAAACAAAAATGGCAAAATCCACCCATTGCCATTCTTAATAAAAATATAGAATCACATTCCCATTCTTCCAATTTTTTTAAGGGTATTCTTAGGCAATATATATATAAGCTGACACTAAGAAAATAATATCTTCAAAGATACTCTAAAATTGAGACACATAACTTAATAATAATACTTCAAAAAAATTACATGGCATAATTTAAATAAATATTTATAAAATTAAGTCACCTGACTTAATAATAATGCTTAAAATATCTCCACGTAGCACATAATTGAAAAAATTTAAAAACGATCTATTAATTAAATTATTTTAAAATTTTAAATTATATGATGATATTTATCTTAAATTTTTAAAATACACATTTAACTCTTAATTTTGAAAATTTCTTGACATAATTTGTTATAAATGAGTTATTAAAAATGAGTACCATCAAACAATTGTACTAAAAATATAAAATTGTCAATTATGTGGTAATGGTATATTAGTCGTTGTAAATATATTATATCGTACATTCTTTTTAAAAGCTATTTATGAAAATATAGTTAACGATTGTTTAAAAAATGAAACTTTAATTTGATTTTATTAAGACTCCACGTTAGTTTGGAATAGGGGTAATGTGAATGTCATTTCTTGGTACTTCTCCCTCTTGAGCTAGTTTTTGGGGTGAATTAGACTCGATCTATTTTCTTAAGATGGTATCAGAGTCTCTCGACCTCTTATAAATATTTTATGTTTCAAGTGTTCAATTCTGGAACATAAGGGGGTATATTAAGACTCCATATTAATTTGGAATAGGTGTAATGTGCCACTTATATAGCATTGGGTACTCCTCTCCCTCGAGCTAGCTTTTGAGGTGAGTTTGACTCGATTTATTTTCTTATGAGATTTGAATAAATATATAATTATTAAAAATTTTAATAGGAAATTAAATTGCATTACTTTAATAAACAAAATAATGTAAATTAAAAATATAAGATATATATATATATTAAATTATATTATTAAAACAAAATAATAAAAATCACAACTTATTTAATTAATGAATAGCAATGAAAAGTTGTTGAGCAAAAGGCAAAAATTAAAGAGAGATAAACAAAACCTTTAGCAAAAGGAGAAACAATAATAATTATTGGATCTATTCTCTCGGGCATGCAACAAAAAAAATAATAATAAAATAAAATTCTTTTGCATGAAATGCAAATGCCATCTTCTTTATTATTCTGTCCCCTCAATTATTTGATGAAGGATTTCATTTAGTATGCTAAAAAATTCAAAAGATGATATGATAATTGAATAGTTTTAATTCTTAGGTCAAGTAGTACAATTTCAAAGTGACTTTTCTTGCCAAATATGCTTTATTTGTCTAATCTCTAAGCAACAACAACTGTAATCAATATCGAGAGAGGTCTATTAGCAAGGGAAATTATCAAGAATTAATGTGATCTTTTCACCTTTTGCTGTGGCTCTTTTGACATATTCAACAACAAAAGTTTAAATTAAGTAATGTAGGTTAAAAAAAAAAAGGTGTCTTGTTTGAATTTGGTCCACCATATCACAGTAAAAATTGGAGGCAGAAATGCATGATTATTTTCTTTTTTTTTTTTTTCTTACTGGAAAAGGGTTAAATAATAATAATAATAATGGGATAATCTAAGATTTAATTTAATTAAAACTAGTCGTTTTACTTGTGTATTATGTAAATTAATTATTATTTTATTTTAACTATATAAATTAATATATATTTTTATATATTATATTTTCATAATCATATTATAAAATTATGTTAATGATAAAATTTTTAATTAATTATAATTTTATTTCATGTGATAATTAATAAATAAGTTGATTAATAGAGTATTTTTTAAATTGATTGATATATATCAATAAAATAATAAATAAAATAAAAAAATACGTATGCAACATCATGATTTTTAAAATGTCATTCTTAAAATTCTTATACTTTAAATATAGAAATGTTTTTAAAAATAAAATTTTAAATTTTATAATGATTCTTTATATATATAATTTTTATAAAATAATTCATATTTATCTAATCTAATAAAAAATTAATGAGCGGAGTTTTTATATTATTTGAAATTATAAACTTCTCGTTAGGTAAAAAAAATTGTAAATTTATGAATTTTAAAATTCTTAAAAAATTATAATAAATAAAATTTTAAATAATTATTATTTTTATATCTGATATAAGATTTTAATAATAGAAATTTAAAAATATTTAAATAAAAATTAATATTTAATATAATAAATTAATTTTTATATAAAAAATAAAAAAAATTATCACGTATCAATTTTTTAAGTCTCACTAAATAAGGTGTTATTCTTGTAAAGTCATTTTTAAGGTTTTAATATATATATATATATATATATATATATATATATATATATATATATATATATATATATATATATATATTAAAAATTATAATAATATTTTAAAATATAACATACATAAAATAGTTGAATATTGTATATATATATTTTTTTAAAAGCTATATTTGCAAGATTAATTTATTTGAAAATCTGGGAAAATAATGAGATTTAAAAAGAAAATTCTAGCAGGATGGCCTTCCTGAGAATATTGTCAATTACGTGGGCCATTTTGTATCTAAAGCCCATTATCGATGAAGGGCAAATCCAATACCATTTCTCTTCTAATGAGGTCCACCGACATTTATGATTACCGATCAGTGATTAGCCATTTGGATAGGAATTTTTTTGTCTACATTTTGGCTAATCATAATTCAAAATACGTAAGACTCTTATCATAATTTTATTTTTAATTTTAAATTATAATAAATTTAATTTCAGTAAAAATTTCTTGTTGAATAGAATATGTTCTCTTTCACAAGACTAATTGGCCATAAAAATTATGTCTCTAAGACTCCATTTTCTATATGATGTATGTATATAAATTTTTACATTTTAATAAAATTGTTAAAATCTATAAAATAATTTTTTATTTTTTTAAAAAATAATTAAATTTTTTTTAATAAACAATATTTTCCTTTATTTCATTTTTTAAAGTGTTTTAAATATTATAAAAATAAAAATCTATTTTTCAAAGAAAATATTTCATGAAACAAATGAAATTAACTGAAGCAAAGGCCTAATCTCAAGCTGCTATTCAATCATTTTTATTAAATAATTATCACACACAATTACTTAATTTTATAAGTATTTTTATAAAAATTATTAAATTTTAATTTATTTTATAAAACTTGATTTTATAAATTCATTATAATTTAAAATTAAAAATTTTCAAGTTAACTTACCAATTTATCAACTATTTTATAAATAAAATTATTTGATTAATGATTGTTCATGCAAAAAAAAAATAGAGAAAAAAAAGTTTAACTACGAAGTGTGTTCATTTTTTTTAATTAATAAAATAGGATAATTTTATTATAAAATAATTAATAAGTTAATAAATTAATTTAAAAATTTTTAATTTTATAATTAAATTAAAATTTTGTAAATTTTATAAAAATAATTAAAATGTAATAACTTTAATGAAAATACTTATTAAATTGAATGAGTGTGTGTAATATTTACCCATTTTCATTACTATCCTAATTTTAGATTTTTTTTTCCTTTTCTCAATCATTATTTACATATCAAAATAATTGCCCCCCACAAGGCAGACCGATTATCAACATAAACCCTTTTTCTATTCGTCGCATAACCTATAATTTTCACTTTTTTATAATAATTTTATCACATTTAACAGTTGATTGACTTACAGGAAACCCTTGTACATCTAATAAAGGTTGTATTTTATAATTTCTCTTGATTTTTAAACCATTAAACTAACAATCTACCTAAAGGGTCGGTTCAATTAATAGAAGTAAAAGCTTAAAAGCTCTTCAGAACAATATAATGGTGGCTGATGGTGACAAGTTCTTCAGATCAATGCAAATACTTGGCTAATCAGGCATTTGTTCATCAAGCAATTCAATTTATAGGATGAAGAAAGTGAATTTTCAGAGATTCAGGGTAAATGTTACACTCATTAATAAAGTTGTATTTATTAATAATCTATGGATACCAATATCATTTATTTCCCATAAACAAAGATCACATCGACTAATGGTAATTAAGAAATTGAACAAACTCTCATTACAGACACACACACAGAGCAGGAAAGCTCAAACTATATTATATATATAAATAAAAAGAAGGCAAAGAAGCACTAATAATTAAGAAACTGGTGACACGGTAGACATGGATTAACGTGGGCACTTGGGCTCGAAGGCAAAAGGACCAACTGTGTAGAGAACAAATGGAAGCTGATTTGAAACGTATTTCTTCTCTGGCCTCAAGATTCCGCCACTCACTCCACCGTGGAGATCAGTTGGTTTGCTACATGCAGTGTTTGGTGCAGAGACCAGTGACACTTTGCACTTGTGGGCCCCGTAGTTGGTGACTTTCTTGGGTGCTTCAAGGAAGAAGTAGCCGTTCTTGTCCGTTGTGGCCTTGGCTTCTTGCGCCTGCTTGGTATTATTGCACTGTAGTTTTACTGTAGCGCCTGCCATTTTTTTTTTCAAAATGGTCAATTACTAAACTTGTTTAGTTTTTCTTTTTTTTTTTTCCCTTTCTTTTTGAGATAATAAAAACGAAGCTTGAATTAAATTTTCTGCAAGAAAGTCACGTAATGGGAAAAAAAAAAAAAAAAGCAAAGCTGTTTCAGTCTCTGGTCATAACTTATGGTATGGCATTTGCAGTCTTGCAGACATGTACCTTAAAGAAAGAGCTTTCTCTCTCTCTCTCCCCCTTTCAAGATTCAAATCTGTAGACACCCAATGCATCCATGGTGTGCCCCAGAAGAAAATTTCTTTTCTTTTTGTAAAAAAGGATACATGCATTCATAACATTGTCCATGCAAATACACATCAATCCACAGAAAAAGAAGAGAATAGGCCACTCTTCCATGAACAATTTTGGCAACAAGCAGACCAATTTACTATGCTATTATGGTAATGCCAGCTTCTTGACATAGAAAATATTGAAAAGAACTACAAGTTGACTTACCAGAAAGTGGTGAAGCTCCCAAGAGGGTATCAACCCCAGCATACTTGCATGACTTGCAATATACAACACCTTGCACTGCTACGAAACTCCTTGGGAAATGATAGCTTGGTGAGTGAGCCGGAGGCTGTGGGTGTTTTGGGGGCTGAGCGACAGGTGGTTGTGGGTGTTTTGGTGGCTGGGTCGGTGGTTTAACTGGTGACTTAACAGGTGGTTGTTGGCTTTTTGATGGAGAGTGCACGGGAGGTTGAACAGGAGGATGTGAGTGTGGCATTGGTGGGTGGACTGGTGCATGGGCTGGAGAGTGCAGAGGAGAGTAAACTGGGGCATGATTGGGTGGGTGGACTGGTGCATGGACTGGAGTGTGCAAAGGAGAGTAAACTGGGGCATGAGTGGGTGGGTGACCGTCGTGGTGAGTCGGTGCAAGACTTGGTGGGTGGGCATGATGGTGGTGGTGAGGGTGAGTAGGTGGGTGACTTGGTGACACTGCTGGGGAGATCAAATGAAGGTATGATGGGATTTCACCAAAGACAGTGAAACATAGTAGTGAAAGCTGCAGTAGCACAAAAGCTTTAGCTACAGCAAAACCCATTTTTTCTGGTTTCTATCAGAACCTAGAGAGGGAGAGAGATAGAGAGGGAGAGAGATGGTGAGATGGTTCTCTAAACAAAGGATTTTATAGGACTTTAAACAGTGACTCTCAGCGGTTTTTGTTCAATGTTTGCTTTGTTTTTAAATTGTTGGGTATCTGCTGCTTATAGGCTCTTGTGTGCATAGAAAGAGATGATAATAACACAGTTTAAAAAATTATTATTGTAATACATTCAATCCATATATCTTTTTTTCTAAAAAAAATTTATTTATATTATTGTAATATATCCAATGCATATATATATATATATTCTAAAGCAATAAAAATAATTAATAGGCTGGAAATGAAAATTTTATAAAATAATATCATAACAGTAATATATTTTTTTTCAATTGAATTAAAGATAAATTTACCTGCCGCCTCTCATTCAAAGTAATTGTCTAAACTCTCTTCGTCAAGGATATTAATGGCTGACTAGAGCTCTACAGTCATCAATTTAGTCATCAATTTTTCAATTGAAATTGATGATTTCTTTTTCTTTGTCGGCTCTCTGAAAAAATAAATTTGTTTTTGTATTGGGTTATTGACTGAAAATATCTAAAATTTTGTGTGAATTATTTATTTTATTCAGTTGTTAAATTGACAGAAATATAAATTAAACCACATATTTAAAATAAAAATAAAAATTTTTAAATTTTAATTTGAAAGTTAAATAAAATTTTTTTAATTTAGAAATTTCCAATTTAATTATCCGAAATTTAAAGATTTAAAGAACTAGATAGAAAGGGCAATTCGAACAAAATTTTAAAATTTTTCTAGTTAATAGGCCTTTTCTTCGTAGGGTATGAAAAAAGCTTCCATACGTTAAAAGCCTAGACTATGATAACTACATTAGCTTGATTCTCTCAATCAGTTCCCTAGCTGTGGCCTATGCGCAGGCAGACTTATTGGGAGCTCAAGATAATAAATTATTTTCTCCAATCTCCATACAATATGACTAGCAAAGCTTGCATAATTTTTTATTTTTACGTTGAAAGTTTTCAGAAAGAATGAATTATTAGTGTTTAAATATATAATTATTTATTTTGCAAAATAAATACTCAATCTTTCGGCGTAGACCTTGCTTAATTATCAGTATCAACTTTCCTAGATAAGGACTTCAACTACTGTGATCAAAGCTCGATCTGGGGGTGCATTATTTGAATTTTTGTACTGAAAACGTACTTATTAAACACAAATATGGCCAAGAATGATGGTAGTGAGTAGTGGAAGAGAGACAAGTGATACAGAAGTTCACATGCAGTATGGTAACAACTTAAAAGAAAGCCTTGGAATTCTGCACACGTTGCAAGGCATAGGAGAAGTTTCCAAGGACTCACTTCCATTAATAAAGAAATAAAATATTACTTTCATTCTTTGTTATGATTCTTTGCATAGATATGGTTAAAAGTGACCATGTTTGCAGACAAGAACGGCTTAGACAAAAGAGAGAGCAGTGGGGTTACACGTTAGAATCGTCCTAGACTATTTATTTCTCCATTTTTTGAACGTTATGGATTGAGTACTTTTCATAAAATTGCATGGCAGTTTGCATTTTTTTTTTTTTTTTACCGTTATCTGTGTTAATTTTGCATCTATGCATTCCATCATTTTGTCTTATTACTACTCATGGTCGAAAAAGGCACAGACATGCTTACAAATTTTGGGTCTTTGCATTCCAAATTTTATATTCGCAACAGTATATATAAATATTTCCCTAAAATTGCTTTTTATAACAACTTTACTAATCATTTAAAAAAATAAATAATATATAAATGATATATTTACGATAATATAAATAAAAAAAATTCTTACCTAAATTTAATTTACTATTGAATATTGTATTTCTTAGGAGAAATAATTTATTCACACTGACTTTGTATAATAATATTCCTAAATGAATCAAAATTGATAGTAAATTATATGGGTGTATGGTTCCGATTCGGATCGAAGTCTACATAAGAATCGGAACTAAATTAAAATTTTAATATAATTTCAGTACAGTTCTGATTCAATTCTTCATTCTTTTCGTTTTGGTTCAGTACGGTTTATGGTTGAATATTCAGTTTAAATCGAACTGAACCAAACCGAACAAAATTATCAAAACCAAATTATCATATTTTAAAAATCAAACCAAAATAAATGAAAATTGAACCAAATCAAACTGCTCTATTTCGGTTCGATTATGTTTGAATCGATCAGTTTTTTAGTTTTGATGGATTTTTAAATTTAGATTTAATTTTCAAGTTATTTGATCTGATTTTGATCTTGGTTTGATCCTAATAACCATTAATCAATAAAATTATACAATTTATATATAAAAAATTATATATAATTTATAAATTCCTTATAAAAATAAATCAATTTAAAAATCAATAAAGTAATTTAGTTTGGTTTAGTTTAACCAATTTTTTTCTCCAAAATCAAACCGAACCAAAATAACTAAAATTCTTAAAATATACAATCGAACCGAATTGTCTTAAAAATCGAATCGAATTACCGAATTAAAGTGGTTTGGTTCGATTTATTTAGTTCAAATAAAAATAATGCTTACCCCTAATACGGTTCTTGGTTCTTTAGTTCTTGTTCAGTTTAATATGATTTCAGTTCAATTCTCAATTTTCGAAATATTTTATGCAATTATTTCCTTAAAAAATTCATATTTGAATTAGCATTTAAGTTATGAATTAAGTTATTGATACTTAAAATATCATATAATATATATTTTAGTTATTTTTAAATTATGTAATCTTTAATTATAAAGTATATATATAATTTAGGATTAAGTATATTATATAATATAGTAGTATGAGTGTATCATATAATATATATTTTAATTATTTATTAATTATATGATATTTACAAGGACTTAATCCAAAATCGTTTAAAGTGGAGAAAGAGAATTCATATAGCCAACCCCAAATTTTTTGGATAAAGGCTTAGTTGAGTTGAGTTTTATTAATTATATAATATTTAGCTATAAGATACAAATATAATTATGAATTAATATATATATATATATATATATATATATATATATATATAAAATTAAGAATTATAAGGTAATTTAATATATTTATAATTAAAATTATTAAGAAAATATAGAAAAATAAAATATAATGGTAAGTTGTATTTAGTTTATAATTAAAATATACATATATAAATATATATATATAATTATATTAAAAGTATATAATACATCTAAAAGAATAGAAAAATATAAATATAAATTTGATTATCAGATTGATTTTTGTATGATTCCAATTCGATTTTTAATAAAAAATTAGAACTAAATTAAAATATCAGAATAACTTCAATTTAGTATGATTTTTCAGTTTGATTCGAGTTTCAAAAACAAAAACACGCTATAAATCACTAATCAATTTCAGTTCGATGGTAACCTAATTGTGTTATAATTTTTCTGAAGAACCTTGTAGAAATTGAATGGATTAATTAATGAATTTGATTAATTATTGGGAGAAGCAGTAATTAATGCACGTGCCTATGTGCTCTAGGTCATTACGTGCGAAGCAATGCAGGATTTAAAGATATAATGTGCTTGTAAAGTACTCTAGCATTAATCGCATTAAATTCCAAAAATTAAGAAAATTATTTAATGTAATTATTGTATTTATATAAAATTAATCTTAAGATTCTTTATTAATCTTTTTGAAATTAATTGTACAAAGCATTGGGTCATCTAAAATATATACTCAACAATTGGTTTTGAACATAAAATTAAGCTAAACATTAGAGTTGTTGTCCCCAAAAACATGAGCAGTTGTTTTTTTTAAGCAATCTTCAATTCATTCGATATCGGTATCATCTGATTCAATTTAAATATTAAGGTTTTGACATCATTATTATTCAAGATTTCAGAAAGTACTAAGAGTTTCACATTTAAACATTATAAGGAATTTAAAGAGCTTAGAAGAATGAAGGGTTGATTATGTAATTGATTAGTTCTGTCATTTTAACAATGAAGTAATTACATCAAAAGTTTTGGTAAAATTCTTCCAACTAAACATGTGCTTGGTTTTTTCTGCAATGACTATATTTTACCGAGATAAAAACGTGCAATAAAAAGCCCTAAACATGTTGAACCCAACTCAACTCACAGTGATCAAGAAGCCCATTACAACACACAGACCCTCTCAGCCCTTTGCACTGTCCACTCCAGTGTTCAGATTGATAAGAAATAATGATAAGAAAACGAGTATTAAGGATTTATTTGGATAAGGCGAGGAAAGTATAAGTAATAGAAGAGCAAAGAAAGAGAAAGATAAGAAGAATAAAAAAAAGTTTATATTTGAAAAGAATAAATTAATGAAAAGGTAAAGAGTGATGATGTATATTTTTTATATTTGGAAATAAGTGAAAAAAAAAGTAAATTTAAGAGGTATAAAAATAAAAATAATTATATTTATCACCACCCTGTTCTTATTTTTCATTATATTCTAATTTGGAGTGTAAGAAAAATTAAAATTTTATAGGTAAGGGAGGGTAAGACTTACCTTTACTTACTCTTATTCTTCATTAATTCACTTATTTTTCAAAGATAGTAAATATTTCACTTATCTTTCCTTATCTTTATTTACTCATCTTTCACCCTTATCCAAACAGATCTCGAAGGATAAGATTTAATTTGCCATTTATCTTAGCAATAATATTTAGTTTATATAAAATATAAAATTAAATACATCAGATTTTAAAATTAATAAATTGAGTTAATTTGTAAGAGATCAAATTCGATTAATAAATTACTTTATAACTCTTAGATAATTTATTATTTAATCATTAAAATTTTATAAAAATAATAAATAATCTTTATGTTTTTCTGGATTTTTTAAGAAATTGTTCAATGTTTATTAAATTTCTTGATTCTGATTTTCAATGAAAGAGTAAAAGTAAATTTATGGTAAAATTTTTATTTTATTTTCAATTGAATTTTTTATTTTTATCATTGTTATAATTTTTTAAAAAGAAAAAGCAGATTGATAAATGGGTAAGCAAGATAGAGTAAAGAAATAGGGAAAATAAAAACAAACTAATTTATATTTTTTTATAATTTTTGAGAAGTAAATTATAAAATGTGAAAATATTATTTTAGGATCCTTCTTAGTGCATGTATTGTAAATGATTAAATTTGAAGCACCTTTATTTAATTAGCTAATTTTAGAATATAATTAACGTAATTTTTATTTTAAATTTAATAAATTTTTTTTGAAATTATATTTAATTAAATCTTATTATCGAGATAAGGGGTTAAATTAACCCAAACTGACGGTCGTGGATTACAGTCATCAATCAAGCGATGAGGAAATTTAATCGAAAAATTGTTATTAAGTGAATCTCATATTTTGAAAATTATTTTAATTAATTTATTATGGTCAAAATTTAAATATTAATTTATATTTATTATTATATGTAACAT
This sequence comes from Hevea brasiliensis, assembly GCF_030052815.1. Lineage (NCBI taxonomy): Eukaryota > Viridiplantae > Streptophyta > Magnoliopsida > Malpighiales > Euphorbiaceae > Hevea > Hevea brasiliensis. The sequence goes on from NC_079503.1 coordinate 83,664,240, forward strand.
ATTGAAAAAGAGCATGTCCTATTTTTTCACGAAATCATATTTATAAATAAATTTATAATAATTTTTTAATAATTTCTTTTTTAATATATAAAGCAAGCAGTCAAAGAGAAATTTATCTCAAATTGACAAATATCATCAATTTCGATGTATATATTTTTTAGCAATCTAAATTTGAAGTAAAAATAAGTAATTTTATCGTATGATCATTAAATTTATTGTTCAAAAAATTAAAAGTCAAATACAATTGCAAATTTGATTTAGTTTGAAATTATCGTTTCAATTCGATTCGGAACCATAAGTTAAGATTCTTAAAAAATATGAATTTAAATCAAACTACAGAAGGATGATTTTGATCTAATTCAAAATTAATTCTGATTTTGATCGAACTATTTTCAATTCGGTTTCACTTCGAAACCGGACCGTAGCCACCCCGTAGCTATGTATGTTTGATTCAGAAGGCCCTAGACAAAAGCAAGGATCTGAGCAGACTAGCTAGGCACCAAACAGAGACTGACGAGACGCCCAGGCCAATGAAAATCGAAAAACATAGAGAGGTGTCTAGAGGTCTGCTTAGGGGAGAAGAAAACTTAGGGAGGAGGGGGTGGCCACTCATTCGGACTAAACCTTACAGCCCTTGGAATACCCTCCTCTCCCTTCACAGCACCGCTGAAGCAAAATCCCCCTGGCAAATACAAGCCTCCCCTACCACACCAAACAACAAACAATCGAACCACATCATAGGCCAAAGAGTTCCTTCCATGAGAAGCACAGCTTTGCAAACAAAAACACATGCCCAACATACAACCTAATCTTAAAGTGGGGAGGGAGAAACTACTACGGACAGAGAGCCAAGGATATAAAAAGCAGCTAGATTGCGAGAATTACAAACTCTGAAATTATGAGACTGGACCTGGCAACTGGGCTTCGTGGGTAGTTTGGTCATCACAAATTCTGATTGCATTTGTCCGTTCAATGGGACAACTTGTATTTTCCCTTTTTTGAAAAGTAATGGGATGACTATGGGAGACATGGTAAGTACATCATTTTTCTCTTTTTTATATCTTATTTTAATAAAGTATTAAAGGGATGGGAATGAAGATGGAGAAAATTTTTAATATATCTTTTGCATTTGAGAAATTAAAAAAGTATTAGTTCCATTTTGTTTAGATGAATTAATGAAAAGAGGAGATTTACACATAATTGTAAAAGTCTTTTTGCTACTATATAGAATAATAAAAAATAAAATGAGCAAAATAATGAAAAATCATGTATATAAATTGAATAATAAATAGTAAAAAACAGGGAGTAATGAATTGCTTGTAATTGTATATGGAGAAAATTTTCCCTAAATCCGATTCATTATAAATTTAAAATATAAATATATGATATAGATATATTTAATAGGTGGATCTCAACATATATCTTTTGTCTTAAATACATGATAAACTAGGCATAGATAAGAAAAAATTTCTTATATATATAAATAAAAAGTTGCATAATATCTCAATTTCTTCTATCTATAAAATAAATTTTAAAATTTATGATATTGAAAATAATTATTTGTAATTAAATTCAACTCATTAACTACTTGCTAATTAATTATGCCAATAACCATCAAGTTCAAACTAATTAAACAAACTCAATGATGCTACAACCATCAAATAGTATCCAAAGTTGAGTAACGGGGTAACCGAATAACATACAACTCGAATGAGTAAGCACAAGATACTCAGATATTTGAATAAAGAAGTTATTCGCCCAATCATATCCCTGAATACTCGGATCATACTAAGTGATAGAGTTCTCGAGATAATCGTCATGATCAAAGTCCCATTCACATGAGGACTCTCAAACAAGGTGAACTCCTAGTCTCATTCAATCACAAACTTTTAATCCTAACAGGAATCTACATCAAAGCCTATATAAGTCAGGTATGCATACTAATTAATTAATCCTATTCACTCACAATTTGATTCTATTAATTGATTTTAAATAATAAGGTGTGAGTAATTTTTTTATCAAATTTTTGTATCCATTAATATATTATATTTCCATAAAGAAGTTATCTACTTTGTATTGAAACAATATATATTATAAAATTGATTATTTTCTAATTAAAATTGCACTTATAAAGATCTTGATTAAGCCACAAAGCATCATATATAATATATCCACTCTCTAATTGGACCGTCCTTAGATGAGAAATTTAATTTACCTACTTTACACTTCAATTCTAAGGTATATATATATATCTTTTTTAGTTAACTTATATTCCTAGTGTTGTCTCACATTAGTTTGAAATAAGGTATTTGTATTATATATAAAATTTGTGCATTTCCTCTTCTTGGGATAACTTTTGAGTTAGAGTTAGATTTAATTTATTTTCTCTACATGATATATCAAAATCTACTATGCTTTAATATTAAACTACCTATAAATGTATTTACCTGCAAACTTCATGCTTCAAATGTTCATACCTGGACGTGAAGGAGTATGTTATCCCACATTGATTTGGGATAAAATATTTGAGCTAAATATAAGATTTAGACAAACCTTCCTCTTTAAACTAGTTTTTGAATCTTCACCCTCTTAATTTTCTACTTAAGGAAAAAAAAAATTATTTGGCTCTCCTCTCATCCTCTATGGTTATAGTACCCATCTACATATATTGGTACATCGTTTTAATCAATTTTCTATGCAAACAAGTCTTTGGAGTATAATTTTTTTATACCAAAAAAATATGAATATTTAACTACTGATTAAATTATTAAATCAAGAAATACGTAAAACATTTTCTATAATTAGAAGTGAGAAACACAATTATTCATTGCAAAAATGCATACAAGGAAATACATAAATTCAAGAAGAATGAGAATTGAACATGGAATTCCATAGATGTATGAGGCATCTATGGAAACCTTGCTAATTAAATCAAAATTTTTTTTTGGTGGGCAAGAGAATTTTATTAATGATAATAAAGATAAAGGAGAGGATGCAGAGAACTAACATAAAATTAACCCATAACCAAAAGCCCAAGTTAATTAGATCTGATGTGCTAACCCTAATTAATCTACAATTAACACAACTTAATTATAAAGGCTTCCAAGGTGTCATTTGTTAGAAAAAATAATAATAACAATAGGCTTTGATAGCGAAGTCACTCTCCTTAAGAAAATTATGCTCCCCCTCTATGTTGCTGTCGAGTAGTTTGGGTAGATTCCTTCAGGATAATAAAGCGAAAACAGAATTGTAGACAACAATTCTAGAATTTTCTCAAGAATAAATTAAAGAATAATAATGTTGATTGTAAGTAGAAGTAAAGAGAAGAAATAGAAGAAAAAGAATTAATAGATTTCTATTTAAAACTGCTACCATTTATAAAGCATTTATACTTCTTAGAATAGAACAATTATATTTGTTCACTTATATCTCTTAAAATAAATACAATTGTTGATAATAAACAGTTTTTTTATGCCTTTTAATAAACAGACATAAATCTTTCGATACGAGACAACTTACAATGTCACTAACTATTTCTAACAATCCCTCATTTAGTTAGTAATAAAAACAATCAACATGAATTAAGATTTATACATACAGAATGTGTCTTTCGACTTAAACCTGCTATTAGTATAAATATTTCAAAATCTCATCGAAATTATTGGTTACATTTAAATATTAAACTATAATTTCTATATTGACGAGATCGAAAATATCATACATATAAATCTTATCAATTTCTTTAACACATTCACCCTAAGCTTTAGCACCATATTATGACCTTTTGCTAGCTCCTGAATTCATAAACACTTACTAAGTCACAATTATGGACTTCTTAGTTCTAAACCAAACTCAGTATCTTCATTAAGAGTAATAAATAGGTTGGGTCGTGAAAAAGTTGGTATCAGAGCCTAGGCTCTAGATTCATGGGAAATAATATAATAGGGAGTGTAAAAAGGAGTCTTGTTAGGATGTTACATGCGGAGTATAGGATTCTGTTTCGTCTTTTTCTGTAATTCTTTGTTTCTAGATTCTGCGTTATACCTTGGGAAATATAAGAGTACCTCATTTAGTGTCTTAATTTTCGTGGAGTACATAGAAACGTGAAATAGAATTTAGCAAACTTATTGAGGTCTACCATGGAAACACGTACTCCAATAAATACTATATTTTTGTCAGTATGGGTTTAAATGGTGTGCCCATTTCGTGCAAGGCACGAGTACATAAAAGTGAGTCTTGAAAGTATAGTTGCCCTAGATAAGGATGAGGATACCATCATCGGTAGATGACCCAATGTAATAAGTTTTTGATAATAGAAGATTCAAAAGAGATAAGAAATTGGGAGACCTAGTCTGTCAGGACGTATTGTAGTAACTATACAATGTTCTCGATGTCTGCTCTGTAAGCTGCAGATTACAGTACCGACATTAGATTATTATGTAGAGCTGCGTGCATCCTCGTGGTGCTCCATAATAAGGGTGTTTGAGATGGCTTCTGTTTTGGTACAGTTATGCCAGAACAGAGTTCTACATTTGCAGAGGAGTTGGGAACTCCTGGTTAAGAGTCTAGAGTTAGAATATTGAAAGGGTCACAGTTGGGTGATAACTAGAGTCAGTGACTCAGTTACCCTAGCATGAGCTAGAGTTACATCAAGAGTTGCCATCAGATCAGAGGTTTCGGATTAGTTGCAAAATAAAGGTGACACTTATAGAGTGAGAATAGTATACCTTGTGTGTATCAGTAAGGTGTAAAGTACAACCCTACTACCTAGAGAAGGTCGAAACTATGAATTGGTGATTTATAGAGCTATGATATGATAAAAGAGTCATTAACTTGACATGGTTTTGGGCAAGGTGGTAAATGTAGTACCTTTGTTGCAGCAAGTTAGGGTATAGACCTATCTTTTCAGAAGGGATCGAAGGTTATTACTGATAATGATGACTTATAGAATAGTGTCCCAGATGGGACTGTAGAGTGTGGTAGAGAGTAGTTGGCTCGGGTATCCTGCGGAGGATACAAGTTCTATTATAGGAATCCTATATAATCAGATCACAATGGATGTAAATCCTTTGAATTGGATGACGGGTTTGGGTGCCCGGAATCTTAAGTTTTGGCTAATTGAGTAAACATGGAAAATAATAATAATAACAAATAAATAAAATTACTGCAAAATCAGTTCTCGAGGTAGTAAGGATATTATGTAAGCTAAAGGATAAGAATAGAGATCATACAATAAAAGTATGACTGTAATTTCCTGAGTTCTTTTCTAACTTCATATTGTTCAAAACAATAGTATAATCTAATTATAACAGTATTAAGAGTAATAAATTAGTGAAGATAAATCACAGAAGGCCAATGGATAGAGAAAGTACAGAATGAAAGTTTGGACAATTGATTGCAGATGCAATATAATGTAAATGCCAGTGAAAGTACTAGCTAGAGTGGTCAAAGGACCAAATCTGAGTAGCACATATATGTGATAACGTGGTAGAGACTCTGAAAGATATAGTTAGCAAGTACAGCTGTCATGTTAGGAAGAAGAATGGAACCAGGGATAGAATAGCCAAGTTCTATTTTGGGTAAGACAAAGGAAATAAATAAAAGGACAACCTGAAGGGCGCGTAACAAAAGGAACAAAGTTAAGATATAGGGTAGGCTAAGTGTTATTATTGGCAAGGTGAATGACAAGGATGAAGAAACCGAAATGGGACCATATTAGTGAGAATAGTGATGGAGGTATAGAATCTAGTAATGTGATACTCATAGCATGATGTAGTTGAGATTGTGACAGGGGCTAAAATATAGAGCTTGGAGTTATATGATTGGTCATATTTTATCTATTCCCTATTCCTAAGGTGAAGTGAATAGCAATGGGACAAGATTCTTTGAACTTGTTAACAGTATCAAGAAGATTAGGCGAGGAATACAATAATAATGAGCAAAAGCTAGAAGTTTGCGAGGGTATTGCGGACTATCTAATTAGGCAGAGAAAAAGAAGTTAGTAAGTAGTAAGTTGAATAAAAGTCAATTTAAGGGATCAAATAGGTATGATGAGTGGAAAGAATTATAGATAATGACACATAGGTTTTAGGTTAAACTTTTGAGATAGTGAGAAGATAGTAGAGGTTCATTATGAATGTCAGGCAAGCATTGTTAGTGTGATCAACAGAATCGCTTTGCAGTGAAGCAATGGCGACAGAACAACAGTAGGGGTAGAACGAGAAGTGACAAGTATGGGTGGTTATAAATCACTAGAAAGTTCAAGGATCAAATTAATGACCATAGATAAGGGTGGAATTAGTGTTGGAAGAATCTATTAGTGAGAGAAATCTTTCAGGAATCAACAAAAGTTAAGGGCACAATATAAACAATGATAGATATGAATTATAGGTCGAGTATAAGTAAAGTTAATAAATTATAAAATATTATGTCAGGAAGGACAATGGTATGATAAAGGGTTCATGCAGATGATACCTTATAGGTAGAGCACAATTGTGCTAAGAGATGATGAAATTTGAAGAGAAAGACAAAAAAAAAAAACATAGGTTAAACGTTATTATATGGACAATCGGCGTAGTTGAATATAAGAGAATATTTTTCTTTCTTTTCAAGTTTAGCTCGTGTTTTTGATTCTAGAACGTTATATAAGGAACAGAAACTGAGTCAAGGAGACCTAGTTATTTAAGAGTTTGGTAGGCACCGATCCATACACAATTTCCTGAGATGAGAATGACAATAAGTGCATACTTAGTGTTAAGTATGAAAGGACGATCAGAGTAATAACAGGGGTTAAATCGAGCTAGTTACTAGGGCTTACAACCCTTTTGAACTATAAGCTGGAGGAAGTGCTAATTGCTAATGAGTTACAGTGAATAGAATTGTTGCTAATGGGAAAAGTTGAGACTGAAGTTTGGAAAGCCATGGGCAGTATATGTGATTATATTAAGGAGAATGAACACGTGAAGTATCTTGTTTGGAATTAAGGCATGACTCATATTTCCCACAGCCGTGTTAGTTCAGATGGAACTTATAGTTTATGGGGCTCATATTCATCCAGGATAAGCAATTTCCTACTAAGGCTGGTAGGGAATGATAATGTTCTGAGAGTTAAGTTGAAAAAAAAAAAGGGATACAAGAAAAATTTTCTATGGTTAATTATAAGTGTTACAAAAGGTGAAGAATGTGCTGGTAGGAGAAAATCGTAAGGTTAGAATTCCCGAAGTAATAGAACTAGTAATCAAGATAAGACTAAGAAATAAAATGAAAATTAAAGTTGATGATGGGATGGACATTCTTGAAGGAAAAAGTGTAAGGATGAGATAGGACTAAAATTAAGGAATAAGTACAGCAGGTTGAAAAGATATCAACAATACCAAAAATAGGAAAAGGGAAGTGGATAAGATGCAAAGGACAGGAAGAAAGCTCGATAGAGCCAGTTATAATGATGAGGATAAGGAGGAATAGGTATGCTAGGAACACACTAAGGGATGTTTAAAACAAGTTATTATGAGATGATAGATTAAAGGAGTAGTGAAGCCTCGATCTGAGTGCCAATGTGTCAGAAGTAGACCACATACTAAGAAGCTATAGGAAGAAGTCTAGATATTTCCATTCCAGAGAAGGAGTGAGAATTGATAAAGTCGCATTGGATTGAGTTGTCAAGGAATATAAACACTTTTGTTACCTATAAGGAGAGACCCAATTTACTTTCCAATGTTGATAAATGATACACTTGGCCCTTGGAGGAGACTCTACCTGACTAGTTACATAAGATGGATAGAGGTTGGTTTAAGTACCTTAGTAATGACACAAAAGAAATTAAAAATTTGAAGTAGCATGGGAGTGAGAAGATTTATAGGTGTTGACCACTGAGGTCATAAGAAGAGTGAAGATCTCGAACAAGATGCCTAGATTAGGTGCTACAAGAAAGCTACTCATAGGATACCATAGAATAAGAAACATAAGTTATGTCATTGGGGAAAACAGAAATTATTAAAACAAAGGAATGATGACTGAAGTCACCAAGAGACATGTTGGGGCGTAATAAAAGTGAGGTAAGCACCAAAGTTGATTGAAGTTATGAGACATCAAGTCAAGAACAGTAAGGTATAGCGAATACTTGAAATGTCAGAAAAATGGTCAATAAATAGTTACAAGATAAAAGCCCTCTAGAAAGAGATGATGACAAATAGGACATTATAGTAGAATCAGAGAGCGATAGAATGTCATATATAATATACGAAGAGTTTGAAGAATAAATGTTTTACTAATCTCTGCATAGCTGGAGGAGTAATGATTGCACTTGTTCCGATAATCTTCTTTTCCATATCTCTTGTTTCTTCGAAAATTCGAGGACGAATTTTTCTTAAGGGGGGAAGAATGTAACAACCCAGAAAAAAAAAAAGTAAAATTGATTTGAGTTTGGCGTGTGACAGTGGATTTCCACTGTCACTGCCAACATTAAAAAAAAAAAAAGGTTCAAAAAAAATGGGAGGAGGACCCCCCCCCCCTATTTTTCTCTTCTCTCCTCTCTTCCCCTCTCTTCTTCTTCTTTCTTTCTCTGGTGACCAGCCGACGACCTCCCAAGCGGCTCCCCACCCGGCCGGCGACCCTCCGGCTACGGCAAGAGCCACCAGAAACGGCAACAAGAGAGGGAGGAGAGAGAGAAAACGCGTGCATAGTGGGCAGCTACTTTCCGGCGCGATTCCGGCTTCATTCGACGTCCGATCGAGGCGATTCAGGTGGCGTTGGAAAGCTTGTTCCGAGAGCTTTCTTTTGATACCAATTTTGCAGCAAATGGAGGTCGGATGAGTGAGATATGGAGGAGAGAAGTTTCGGGTTTTCCAAGCTTTTTCGTCAGATCTAGGACGATCCGACCGTTGGATCGACGATCGGAGACCACATATGGACTGAGGAAGAGGAGAGGAACATGATGGTATGATCAGATCCCGCAAATGTCACCGACGACCGGCGGCCAGCCACCGTGCGTGGTGGTTCCGGCGGTGGCTCCGGTGGGCTATGGAGATGATTCAACTTCCAGAGGCTTCCTCATAAATTTTTGGAATTTTTGAGACACAGATAAACTTCGGGTAAGACTATTTTTATTATTGAGCATAAATACAGTGTTTCTTAAACAGGAAAAATTGGAGAAAAATTCTAAGAAAAATATATGATGAAAGTAAAATTATTTGGAGATATTCTATGGTGTTAGTTGAATTTTTGAGTAATTGTAGAATATTTTTGAGAAATATAGATAGATTTTAGTTAGATTTTTAGCATATGGGCATATAAGATTATTTGAAATTAAGATATTTAAATTTTATATAATTGATTGAAGCTTGAGGATGGAGGTTTAAATATGTGAATATTGAATTGGGTTGAATTAATAATATGTTAGCTGTTGGAAACTTATGGAATCGAGTAAAATTCTTGAATAAAATATCCATGGGTGATTAGAAAATTACAATTCATTTTGCAATAGCCTTATAATATTATTAAGGATCACGGGACAAAATTTTAGAATTTTTAGAGCTTGTTTGAGTAGATTTTTACAAAATGTCAATTATAGGGACTAAAATGTAAATTTTAAGGCTTTGAGTATTCCTTGGTTTGGAGGGCCCAAGAGGGGCCATATAATGATAATGAGATATGAGTTGAATTTAGAAGTGTTAATTTGAGCCTTTTTGCAGGTTGGGTAGGTCCCAGGTATAGGGAAAACTCTGCCGGATTTTCGGCATGAATTAGGCTGTCTATTGCCTCTTTAGAGTTTTATCTTAACTTAGTACTAATAAATTTATAATTTAATTATTAGGTGATCGAGGTCAGCTATTTTCTACATCCAGCAGCCACAATAGTCATCGGTGTACTGTGAGTAAAATATTAATTTTAATTGTAATTTCACTATTATTATATGTTCAAGCATGCCCATGCATCACTTATATGTATGTATCTATGTAGTTAAACTCTAGGCACGTTTTATGTTGCATTCATAACTGTTAAAGTGCCTTGGATGTTGTTGTGGTAATTTGGAGCAGTGTGCGTGCGTTGGCGTGCGTGTGATGTGGTGTAGACTATGGATAGGACGGGTAGATACGGCTTGAGATCTTAGCTGGGACCCGGTCCTTTGAGGTAGACACGGCTTGAGTTCTTCACTGGGACCCCGATTTGGTTATTAAGTGGAAGTCCGAAATGAGTTGTTATTTGTGAGGTTGGATTTAAGAGAGCTGTATAGGGGATCAGCTCCCATATATTATGATTGCTATTATTGGGTGTGTGAGTGCTCCAAATTACCTTTTTGCTGTTATGATGTGAAATTATTGTTGATGTTGCATTTCACTCTACAGGGTGCATTAGCTTTAGATAGTTATAGAGATTATGGTTAAAATTGATATTTTACTCTCTGAGTCGAACGCTCACTCCTGTTCAATATTTTTTCCAGGCCACAGGAGGAGTTATTTTACAGAGCAACCTGTTTTCTTCCTCGCAGGTTTAACGTCGATTATTTAATTGTTTTACTATCTTTTCTAAATTTAAAATCTAGAACTCCGCATGTGTTAGTAATAGTGTGGGCCTTGTTAGAAATTGTGTTAATTTAAATTTTTCAGATTAATAAATGAAGATTTGTATGGTATTTAAATAGTTTGTAAATGAGGTAACAGGCTTGAGCTGGACTCCCGTAATTTTAGTTTTCTGAAAATTTCTGGGCTAAGTCGACCTGAAATGAAATTATAACAGTTTGATTTAGATTATTTTATATGCATATTGGGCCTAAATTATGGGCCTGGTTATGGATTTGAGGAATAGTTAGGCTTACTACGGGCTTCGGGGGCTTTAGGCTGGCCCAGGTCCTAGTGCCGGTTCGGCCCATAGGTTGGGTCATGACAGGTTCAACTTACTTAATTCAAACCGAATAATGCTTACCCATAATACAGTTCTTGGTTCTTTAATTTTGGTTCAGTTTAATATGATTTCAGTTTAATTTTCAGTTTTTGAAACATTTTATGCAATTATTTCCTTAAAAAAATTATATTTGAATTAGTATTTAAGTTATTAATTAGGTTATTAATACTTAAAATATCATATAATATATATTTTAGTTATTTTTAAATTATGTAATCTTTAATTATAAAGTATATATATAATTTAGGATTAAGTATATTATATAATATAGTAGTATGAGTGTATCATATAATATACATTTTAACTATTTATTAATTATATAATATTTACTAGGACTTAACCCAAAATCGTTTAGAGCGGAGAAAGAGAATCCATATAGCTAACCCCAAATTTTTGGGATAAAGGCTTAGTTGAGTTGAGTTTTATTAATAATATAATATTTAGCTATAAGATACAAATATAATTATGAATTAATATATATATATATAATAATATATTTATAATTAATAATTATAAGGTAGTTTAATATATTTATAATTAAAATTATTAAGAAAATATAGAAAAATAAAATATAATGCTAAGTTGTATTGAGTTTATAATTAAAATATACATATATAAATATATATAATTATATTAAAATTATATAACACATCTAAAAGAATAGAAAAATATAAGTATAAATTTGATTATCAGTTTGATATTTAAAAGAATAGAAAAATATAAGTATAAATTTGATTATCAGTTTGATTTTTGTATGATTCTGATTCGATTTTTAATAAAAAATTAGAACTAAATTAAAATATCAGAATAACTTCAATTTAGTATGATTTTTCAGTTTGATTCGAGATTCAAAAACTGTACACGGCCCTAATCAATTGCATGCTTCCAGTAACCTAATTGTATTATAATTTTTCTGAAGAACCTTGTAGAAATTGAATGGATTAATTAATGAATTTGATTAATTATTGGGAGAAGCAGCAATTAATGCGCGTGCCTATGTGCTGTAGGTCATTACGTGCGAAGCAATGCAGGATTTAAAGATATAATGTGCTTGTAAAGTACTCTAGCATTAATCGCATTAAATTCCAAAAATTAAGAAAATTATTTAATGTAATTATTGTATTTATATAAAATTAATCTTAAGATTCTTTATTAATCTGTTTGAAATTAATTGTACAAAGCATTGGGTCATCTAAAATATATACTCAACAATTGGTTTTGAATATAAAATTAAGCTAAACATTAGAGTTGTTGTCCCCAAAAACATGAGAAGTTGTTTTTTTAAGCAATCTTCAATTCATTCGATATCAGTATCATCTGATTCAATTTAAATGTTAAGGTTTTGACATCGTTGTTATTCAAGATTTCAGAAAGTATTAAGATTTTCACATTTAAAGATTATAAGGAATTTAAAGAGCTTATAAGAATGAAGAGTTGATTACGTAATTGATTAGTTCTACCATTTTAACAATGAAGTAATTACATAAAAAGTTTTGGTAAAATTCTTCCAACTAAACATGTGCTTGGTTTTGTGTCCAACATTCTTGGTTTTTTCTGCAATGACTATATTTTACTGAGATAAAAACATGCAATAAAAAGCCCTAAACATGTTGAACCCAACTGAACTCACACTGATCAAGAAGCCCACTACAACACACAGACCCTCTCAGCCCTTTGCACTGTCCACTCCAGTGTTCAGATTGATAAGAAATAATGATAAGAAAACGAGTATTAAGGATTTATTTGGATAGAGCGAGGAAAGTGTAAGTAATAGAAGAGTAAGGAAAGAGAAAGATAAGAAGTATTACAATAAAAAAAAGTTTATATTTGGAAAGAATAAATTAATGAAAAGGTAAAGAGTGATGATGTATATTTTTTATATTTGGGAATAAGTGAAAAAAAAAGTAAATTTAAGAGGTATAAAAATAAAAATAATTATATTTATCACCACCCTGTTCTTATTTTTCATTATATTCTAATTTGGAGTGTAAGAAAAATTGAAATTTTATAGGTAAGGGAGGGTAAGACTTACCTTTACTTACTCTTATTCTTCATTAATTCACTTATTTTTCAAAGATAGTAAATATTTCACTTATCTTTCCTTATCTTTATTTACTCATCTTTCACCCTTATCCAAACAGATCTCGAAGGATAAGATTTAATTTGCCATTTATCTTAGCAATAATATTTAGTTTATATAAAATATAAAATTAAATACATCAGATTTTAAAATTAATAAATTGAGTTAATTTGTAAGAGATCAAATTCGATTAATAAATTACTTTATAACTCTTAGATAATTTATTATTTAATCATTAAAATTTTATAAAAATAATAAATAATCTTTATGTTTTTCTGGATTTTTTAAGAAATTGTTCAATGTTTATTAAATTTCTTGATTCTGATTTTCAATGAAAGAGTAAAAGTAAATTTATGGTAAAATTTTTATTTTATTTTCAATTGAATTTTTTATTTTTATCATTGTTATAATCTTTTAAAAAGAAAAAGCAGATTGATAAATGGGTAAGCAAGATAGAGTAAAGAAATAGGGAAAATAAAAACAAACTAATTTATATTTTTTTATAATTTTTGAGAAGTAAATTATAAAATGTGAAAATATTATTTTAGGATCCTTCTTAGTGCATGTATTGTAAATGATTAAATTTGAAGCACCTTTATTTAATTAGCTAATTTTAGAATATAATTAACGTAATTTTTATTTTAAATTTAATAAATTTTTTTTGAAATTATATTTAATTAAATCTTATTATCGAGATAAGGGGTTAAATTAACCCAAACTGACGGTAGTGGATTACAGTCATTAGTCAAGCGATGAGGAAATTTAATCGAAAAATTGTTATTAAGTGAATCTCATATTTTGAAAATTATATTAATTAATTTATTATGGTCAAAATTTAAATATTAATTTATATTTATTATTATATGTAACATATTGAAAAAGAGCATGTCCTTTTTTTTCACAAAATCATATTTATAAATAAATTTATAATAAATTTATAATAATTTCTTTTTTAATATATAAAGCAAGCGGTCAAAGAGAAATTTATCTCAAATTGACAAATATCATCAATTTCAATGTACATATTTTTTAACAATCTAAATTTGAAGTAAAAATAAGTAATTATATCGTATGATCATTAAATTTATTGTTCAAGAAATTAAAAGTCAAGTACAACTGCAGATTTGATTTAATTTGAAATTATCGTTTCAATTCGATTCGGAACCATCGGTTAAAATTCTTAAAAAATATGAATTTAAATTAAACTACAGAAGGATGATTTTGATCTAATTCAAAATTAATTCTGATTTTGATCGAACTATTTTCAATTCGGTTTCACTTCGAAATCGGACCGTAGCCACCCCGTAGCTATGTATGTTTGATTCAGAAGGCCCTAGACAAAAGCAAGGATCTGAGCAGACTAGCTAGGCACCAAACAGAGACTGACGAGACGCCCAGGCCAATGAAAATCGAAAAACATAGAGAGGTGTCTAGAGGTCTGCTTAGAGGAGAAGAAAACTTAGGGAGGAGGGGGTGGCCACTCATTCGGACTAACCCTTACAGCCCTTGGAATACCCTCCTCTCCCTTCACAGCACCTCTGAAGCAAAATCCCCCTGGCAAATACAAGCCTCCCCTACCACACTAAACAACAAACAATCGAACCACATCATAGGCCAAAGAGTTCCTTCCATGAGAAGCACAGCTTTGCAAACAAAAACACATACCCAACATACAACCTAATCTTAAAGTGGGGAGGGAGAAACTACTACGGAGAGAGAGCTAAGGATATAAAAAGCAGCTAGATTGCGAGAATTACAAACTCTGAAATTATGAGACTGGACCTGGCAACTGGGCTTCTTGGGTAGTTTGGTCATCACAAATTCTGATTGCATTTGTCCGTTCAATGGGACAACTTGTATTTTCCCTTTTTTGAAAAGTAATGGGATGACTATGGGAGACATGGTAAGTACATCATTTTTCTCTTTTTTATATCTTATTTTTATAAAGTATTAAAGGGATGGGAATGAAGATGGAGAAAATTTTTAATATATCTTTTGCATTTGAGAAATTAAAAAAGTATTAGTTCCATTTTGTTTAGATGAATTAATGAAAAGAGGAGATTTACACATAATTGTAAAAGTCTTTTTGCTACTATATAGAATAATAAAAAATAAAATGAGCAAAATAATGAAAAATCATGTATATAAATTGAATAATAAATAGTAAAAAACAGGGAGTAATGAATTGCTTGTAATTGTATATGGAGAAAATTTTCCCTAAATCCGATTTATTATAAATTTAAAATATAAATATATGAGATAGATATATTTAATAGGTGGATCTCAACATATATCTTCTGTCTTAAGTACATGATAAACTAGGCATAGATAAGAAAAAATTTCTTATATATATAAATAAAAAGTTGCATACTGTCTCAATTTCTTCTATCTATGAAAATAAATTTTAAAATTTATGATATTGAAAATAATTATCTTTAATTAAATTCAACTCATTAACTAAACAAACTCAATGATGCTACAACCATCAAATAGTATCCAAAGTTGAGTAACGGGGTAACCGAATAACATACAGCTCGAATGAGTAAGCACAAGATACTCAGATATTTGAATAAAGAAGTTATTCGCCCAATCATATCCCTAAAAACTCGGATCATACTAAGTGATAGAGTTCTCGAGATAATCGTCATGATCAGAGTCTCATTCACATGAGGACTCTCAAACAAGGTGAACTCTTAGTCTCATTCAATCACAAACTCTTAATCCTAACAGGAATCTACATCAAAGCCTATATAAGTCAGGTATGCATACTAATGAATTAATCCTATTCACTCACAATCTGATTCTATTAATTGATTTTAAATAATAAGGTGTGTGTAATTTTTTTATCAAATTATTGTATCCATTAATATATTATATTTCCATAAAGAAGTTATCTACTTTGTATTGAAACAATATATATATATATTATAAAATTGATTATTTTCTAATTAAAATTGCACTTGTAAAGATCTTGATTAAGCCACAAAGCATCATATATAATATATCCACTCTCTAATTGGACCGTCCTTAGATGAGAAATTTAATTTACCTACTTTACACTTCAATTCTAAGGTATATATATATATATATATATATATATATATATATATATATATATATCTTTTTTAGTTAACTTATATTCCTAGTGTTGTCTCACATTAATTTGAAATAAGGTATTTGTATTATATATAAAATTTGTGCATTTCCTCTTCTTGGGATAACTTTTGAGTTAGAGTTAGATTTAATTTATTTTCTCTACATGATATATCAAAATCTACTATGCTTTAATATTAAACTACCTATAAATGTATTTACCTGCAAACTTCATGCTTCAAATGTTCATACCTGGACGTGAAGGAGTATGTTATCCCACATTGATTTGGGATAAAATATTTGAGCTAAATATAAGATTTAGGTAAACCTTCCTCTTTAAACTAGTTTTTGAATCTTCACCCTCTTAATTTTCTACTTAAGGAAAAAAAAAAATTCTTTGGCTCTCCTCTCATCCTCTATGGTTATAGTACCCATCTACATATATTGGTACATCGTTTTAATCAATTTTCTATGCAAACAAGTCTTTGGAGTATAATTTTTTTTTACCAAAAAAATATGAATATTTAACTACTGATTAAATTATTAAATCAATTACAAGAAATACGTAAAACATTTTCTATAATTAGAAGTGAGAAACACAATTATTCATTGCAAAAATGCATACAAGGAAATACATAAATTCAAGAAGAATGAGAATTGAACATGGAATTCCATAGATGTATGAGGCATCTATGGAAACCTTGCTAATTAAATCAAAATTTTTTTTCGGTGGGCAAGAGAATTTTATTAATGATAATAAAGATAAAGGAGAGGATGCAGAGAACTAACATAAAATTAACCCATAACCAAAAGCCCAAGTTAATTAGATCTGATGTGCTAACCCTAATTAATCTACAATTAACACAACTTAATTATAAAGGCTTCCAAGGTGTCATTTGTTAGAAAAAATAATAATAACAATAGGCTTTGATAGTGAAGTCACTCTCCTTAAGAAAATTATGCTCCCCCTCTATGTTGTTGCCGAGTAGTTTGGGTAGATTCCTTCAGGATAATAAAGCGAAAACAGAATTGTAGATAACAATTCTAGAATTTTCCCAAGAATAAATTAAAGAATAATAATGTTGATTGTAAGTAGAAGTAAAAAGAAGAAATAGAAGAAAAAGAATTAATAGATTTCTATTTAAAACTGCTACCATTTATAAAGCATTTATACTTCTTAGAATAGAATAATTATATTTGTTCACTTATATCTCTTAAAATAAATACAATTGTTGATAATAAACAGTTTTTTATGCCTTTTAATAAATAGACATAAATCTTTCGATACGAGACAACTTATAATATCACTAACTATTTCTAACAATCCCTCATTTAGTTAGTGATAAAAACAATCAACATGAATTAAGATTTATACATACAGAATGTGTCTTCTGACTTAAACCTGCTATTAGTATAAATATTTCAAAATCTCATCGAAATTATTGGTTACATTTAAATATTAAACCATAATTTCTATATTGACAAGATCGAAAATATCATACATATAAATCTTATCAATTTCTTTAACACATTCACCATAAGCTTTAGCACCATATTATGACCTTTTGCTAGCTCCTGAATTCATAAACACTTACTAAGTCACAATTGTGGACTTCTTGGTTCTAAACCAAACTCAGTATCTTCATTAAGAGTAATAAATAGTCACCCTATTTTTTCTTAAGCACTGCTTAATTTCTAGTGCTTGCAAATTATCACAAACTATAACTTGCTATTACGCTTTAAACCTTTAAAACTACTGAGCAATAAGAAAGGTAAGGTTCCCATTACTAGTGATAAGTTAGAAAAATTTTAGACCCATCGCACATATAATGCTACTAATCATATCCCTTGGAAGTTCTTTGGTTAATAGGTCAGCAAGATTATTCTTTGATTTGATATAGACAATTGTGATGATACCATCATATTTTAGTTATCTAACATACTCAGGTCTTAAAGTAATATGTCTAGACTTGCTATTATAAATCTTGCTAAATGCTCTAGACATGGTAGCTTCACTATCACAGTGCAAAGAGATTAACGGCACCGGTAGTAGCCACAACTTATATCTAGTAATAAATTTCTCAGCCATTCTGCTTTTTTGCCTACTGCAGCTAAAGCAATAAACACAGATTTCATTATAGAATTAGTGATGTATGTTTGTTTCTTAGAAGCCCACGAGATAGCCCCTCCACCTAAACTGTATAAACAACCAGATGTAAACTTATTATTATTAATACTAGTTATCCAACAGTCATGACTATAACCCTCAAGTACTGAAGGAAACTTATTATAAAATAAGGCAAAAGAATTTGTCCTTTTAAGATAACCGAGAACTCTTCCAATAGCTCTCCAATGATTAGTGCCAGGATTATGAGTATATCTTAAAAGTTTACAAATAGCAAAAGTAATATCTAGCCTAGTACAATGTATAGTATACATTAAACTACTAATTGCACTAGCATAGTCTAATTGACTTACAAATCTTCCTGAATTTTTAACTAATTTGTTAAAATAATCAAAAGGAGTATTAGCTTCTTTAATACCCAAATGATTATACTTGGAAGGAATCTTATCAATATAATGAGATTGACTCAAAGCCCAAAAACCCACTTTTTTTAACTTTCATACCTAAGATAATATCCACTTCTCCCATGTCTTTCTATAATCATTTCAAGTGGTAGGTAATTTTGTAATCATAGTAGCCACTTGAAATTTTTAAACACTTCTATTTTCAAATCTTTGAGTGTAGATACTAAAACAAATAATTCATCTACTTGATTCATAACATATTTATTTTTTGACATTTGAAACTCAAAAAACTTTATACTTAGAAATCTATTCATACCTTATTTTTTATAAATATACTTATTTTCTAAGGCCTGCCAGATTTCATGTGGAGATTTGATAGGTCGAAATAAATCATACAGTCTATCAAAAAGAGAATTCAAAATAAATCCTCTATAGCGAACTTCAACTTCTTCACATTTCTTGTGAGATGCTATGATTGTTGCAGCCTCATTATTAGATGGTTTGAGAATTTTGGGCAGATTGTCGCTTAACATATATACAATACCCGATTCAGTAAACAAAAATAATAATTTGTCCTTCCAGCGAGTGAAATGTTAGTAGTATGCCTTAGAGCATATCATTTAGTATGTATCTTGTACATATTTTTATTAATAAAAGGCATTTCCACTTTTCCGTTTACATAATATATTTATGTGTAATAGAAAAGGTCCATTGATATTTTATTAGAAATATTATTCTTAAGTTGTTAAGAATATGAGTGACAATATTTCTAGTACAAAGTATCATAAATAGGTTCACAATCGAGGATACTTCATAATAAGGATATGACTTATCCAGAAAGATTGTATTCATGTTTATTCTCAAGTTATTTATATGATATATAAATAAGATGGAATGGTGAGTCTCATGCCATATAACAAACATGATAGGCACTTATAAATGATAAGTAGGCCGAACCAGTGACACTTATGACAAGCACATAGAGTTTACTCTTGTCAATGTTTTGTCATAAATCATATCAGTGCATATAATCTTTAGACCTGAGATAGCACAGTTATCTTGTATATAGGTAGTTTGAGTTTGATACTGCTTTCATACTTGTACTGTGTATAGGTATATGGGCATCTGTTGGCTCCTACTAGTTATATATGGAGGTAGTTGTTGATCAAGATGGAATCTGTTCCTCTAAGTAAATAGAGATAAAATCCTATGTTCATTTAATTGTTCTTGATGTTTCAAGTTCCTGGCCAGGACAGATAGATTTATTCAGAAAAGAGTTTCTGATGAGAAAATCTTTTTAATCAAGAACTGGAATTAAAAGAGAACATAATATTCATAGCAAATGGAGTTTGACATAAACCATGACTCCAGCTTGAGTTGGGATTTTGTAATAGAGAGATTCTAGTGCATGGTAACATATGATTATAGGTTCATTTAAGGTAAACCTTATTACTATTGGGTGGCCATGGCATGCTATGCTAGGTGTTAACCATGGTCTATGAGGTTCATAAAATGATTTAGAGAAATCATTTATGGTAAGAAAGAGTTCTGATGATATTAAGAGTTGATATCATGTCTCATTGCCAATTAGTGATGAGCCTAGTAAGTCACACACATACACAAGTTATCACCTATTTAAATATGATTTAATTAATCAATTAATTAATTAATTAAAGAGTTTAATTGATTAATTAAATAGGTTTGGTTTGTAATTAAATTGCAAAGTCCCTAGCATGACTTGAAACCAAATCTAGATTATTGGATGTATAATATAAGTTAAATTTATATTTAAAGTGTTTAAATATGAATTTAATTAATGAGAAATTAATTAATAGAGATTAATTAATTAATTTATATTTGATATAAATTAATTAGAATAAGAGAAATAATTATTTTGGGTTGAGAACTCAAAATTAAGACACATGGGCATTTTGGTCATTTCACAGTGTGACACGTGGCACCATGAGATGGTGACACATGGGATTACACATAAGCTTGCCAAATGTTTTTTAATCATGTAAGATGATTAAAATCAAGATTAAATATAGGTTTGACACTTGGCACAATGTGATTGGGTCACTTAAACCTAGAGCTAATCAAAGGGTGACATGTGACAAGGGTTTAATGTGTTAACCTAGCTATTTAAGTGTTGTTATGAAAAAGAAAAGCAACCAGCAGCCACTCCTCTCCTTTGTCACGCCATTTAGAGGCTTTTCATCTATTCTTCTTCATCTCTCATCAATTCAAAGAGATTAGCCATCAATCTCTTGAATTAAGAACACTAGAAATTGTTTCTAGTGTCCCGTTTACATCTCTAATCTCTTAAAAGGCAGAACTTGAATTTCTAATTAATAGAAAAAGCTTTAGAAGCTGTTCAAGGGTTGCCATAGGTGTTCTTGGTGTGGACAAGCTAGAGAGACAACATCTGGAGTCCTGAAGATGAATCTCAAAGGCGCAGACACGCTGCAGTGCATCAAGAGGTTAGTGTAATCGTTCTTGATTTAATCTAGGATTCTAAAATTAATCTGATTAATTTTAAAATCTTAAATGGCAAATACAGATCCAAAAAAATATTAAAAGAGTTTTAATATGTTGTTTATCATTGAAATCAAATAGATAAAAATAAATCTTGCATGATGCATGTGACCCTAAGTGAAAATTTTTGAATTCAATGGTATAAACTTGTGTTTTTCACGCTTCCGTTCCTTCAATTGGTATCAGAGCCACTATATTTGCCATTTAGATTGTTGATTATATGATTTAATTGTGTGTTTGATCATGAGATCAAAAGATCATTGCTGGTTGCAAAGCAAGGTGGCGGCATACTTGAAAAAAAGACCATCAATGGTGCGCATGGTTTGGCTACCATGGGTGGTTCAAGATTTGGCTTTTAATTCTGCAATTGTTGTATGATCTAAGGCCTATTCTTTGACTAATTAAAGTGTTTAATTAGTAGTTTTAATCACATAATTAAATTATGATTCAAATTCAGAATTTTAAAAATTGTTTGAATATGATTCAAATCTGAATTTTAAAAGTTATTTGAATATGATTCAAATATGAATTTTTAAAGTTATTTGAATCATATTTAAATCTGATTTTTTAAATTTGGTTGAATAAAATTCAGATCTGATTTTTTAAAAAAATGTTTGAATGTGATTCAAATCTGATTTTTTAAAAAATGTTTGAATGTGATTCAAATCTGAATTTTTAAGGTTGTTTGAATGTGATTCAAATCTGAATTTTTAAATTTGTTTAAATGAGATTCAAATATGAATTTTTAAATTTATTTGAATCATATTCAAATCTGGATTTTTAAGTTAAATATGAGATATTCAATTTAATATAAGTATATATGTTTTATTTAATTGTTAAATAGTGATATGCATGATGGATGATCATGGACTATAAAAGACCAATGTGATTGGATTTATTTCTTTTATGTTTCCTTGGGATTGTAAATTAATTAATTTATTTTAATTTATTTTGGGCATGTATTATTAAGTTTGTAATAATTTTTGGGTTGTAATTTCATTTATTTAAGTTCTTGTAAATTCGCCTTGATATGCCAAGGATTACTATGTAATATTGGATTGCAAGAAGTTCAAGGAGGTCAAGAGCATTGGTGGGACCAGTGGGAGGAATTCAAGATCAAATGTTGATTATGTACTCTTTCAGCAACTCTTGTAAAATGAATGAATGAATGAAATGCACCTAGGAATGCCCTGATTCAATTCTTGGTGGCTCATAATTGAATCCCTTAGAAAGTCCATGATCATACCATATTTACTGCTTATCCATGAATGCATGAGATGTATGGGAATGTATGCAATTATATGATAAATGCATGCTAATTGGATAATGTGCAAAGTGAGACCTTAATAGTAATTAGAATGACCATAAAATCTTCCAAACAAATGATTAAGTTGAAAATGCTATAATTAAAGTAATTATAACATAGGCCTTCCATTGGAGCAATTATTTTAAGAAATTTTAAATAGTTGCATAAGATGCAATTAATTTAAGAGTTTTTCTTAAGAATAATTGTTAAGCATGAGATGTTGTAAATATGTAAATGGTTTAGTGGCCAATATTAGATGTACCTGAGGACATTAAAATTATTTGCATAATTACTGGCTCAATGGGATCAACTTAACTAATGCAAGATAAGTCAATAATGGATGTACCTGAGATTTTGAGCATTAGGGGCTAGGTAAAGGATTGAACCTCACATGAGATGTGATGGGCAAGGAGTTGCTCACTTATAGTTTATTGTAATTCCAATAATGGATGTACCTGAGGATGATCAATAGAATTATAAGAATTCAATCACCCACTAGAAATCTATCCAACTAGGATTTCCATTTTCTACTTTGGAAGTGTAGGATTCGCTAAGTTAGTGGGAGGACCAATTTGATTAAAAGACCATAATCATTTTGGTTAATTACATGATACATTTACTAATTAATCTGGTTATTTTCTGCAGTTAATTTTCTGATAAAAATGAGCACAAAACAACCACCACCATCCAATATCCTTACAAGCATACTTGATCACAATAGGTTGACAGGACCTAATCATGCGATTGGCTAAGAAATTTGAAA
Organism: Hevea brasiliensis; assembly: GCF_030052815.1. Taxonomy (NCBI): domain Eukaryota; kingdom Viridiplantae; phylum Streptophyta; class Magnoliopsida; order Malpighiales; family Euphorbiaceae; genus Hevea; species Hevea brasiliensis. The sequence continues at coordinate 83,687,445 of NC_079503.1, forward strand.
CTTGTCCTGAACCTTTAACATATAGGATATGTTCTAGATTCAAATGTTCCTGGTCCCTTACCTCCAGAGGCCACACAAGAGGAACATGAAACTTTGGACAAGTGGAAGGAGCATGATATGAGAGCTAAGTGTTACATGCTTGCTTCCATGAGTAATGAGTTACAGAAGCAACATGAGAACATGCAGAGTGCGAGTGAGATCCTCCTTCACCTACAAGAGTTGTATGGTGAGCACAGCAGGAATGCTAGGTATGAGATATCTAGACAGCTATTTCGTATGAGGATGTCTGAGGGACAGAATATTGGGGATCATGTCCACAAGATGATTCGACTAATTGAGCAGTTAGAACATCTTGACTTCAACATGGATTTCCAACTACAGACGGATTTGATCCTTCAGTCCCTTCCTGAGTCTTTTGGGAATTTTGTGACAAATTTCCATATGAATAAACAGGAATGCACCTTAGCTGGTTTACTCAACATGCTGGTTATTGCCCAAAAGAATATGCCAGGCAATAAAGGAAAAGAGGTAGCTTTGGTTGCATCTTCTTCTGCTGGAAAGTCTAACAAGAAGAAGGGCAATAAGAAAAAGAAACCTAAACAGAAAAGGAAGACTAAAGCTGATGGAGGCAAAGGAAAGTGTTTCCACTGCCAAAAGGATGGGCACTGGAAAAGGAACTGCCCAGAGTATCTTGCTTCTCTGAAGGACAAGAAGGATACACCTTTGGAAGGTATGTCCATATCTTGTTATTTAGATTCTGATGATACTCATAGTTCATTTACAGCTTGGGTTTTAGATACTGGTGCCAGTTCTCACATTTCTAATGATATGCAGGAACTAGCAAATAGTAACAGCTTGCGTTCTCAAGATATTAGAGTTCGGATTGGCAATGGCTCAACTATTGAAGCTTTAGCGATAGGATCTAAATCTTTTTATATGTTTGGACATGTTTTTTGTTTGGATAATATTTTATATGTACCTGATGCTTTTAAGAACATCATTTCTATATCTAGTTTGACTAGAAATGGCTATGAATTTCAGTTCACAGATGATGTTTGCAATATTTATTTTGGAAATAAATATGTTGGTTAGGGTTATATGAATGATGGTCTTTATTATTTGGATAATAATGACAAACACAAATTGAATGCAAGTGATCTAAAAGAATGCAATGCCATGGTGAAAACCAACTCAAGTTAAAAATATATTTGGCACTTAAGGTTATGTCATGTTGCAGAAGATAGGATTGCAAAACTGGAGAAAATGGGGATTCTATCCTCATTGGGCTCTGAGCCTACTCCAACTTGTGAATCTTGCCTTCAGGGTAAAATGACTAGATCACCCTTTGTTGGACAAGGGCTAAGAGCTGAAAATATTTTGGAGCTAATACATAGTGATGTATGTGGTCCATTTAAAGAAATGGCTAGAGGGGGTTTTTATTATTTTATTACCTTTATTGATGATAAATCAAGGTTTGGGTATTTGTATTTAATGAAATACAAACATGAATCCTTTGAAAAGTTTAAGGAATTTAAATCTGAAGTAGAAAATCAAACAGGAAAGAGTATTAAAGCTCTTCGATCAGATCGTGGAGGTGAATATTTGAGTACTGAATTTGATGAATACTTGAGAGAGCATGGCATTGTTTCTCAACTGACTCCTCCAGGAATGCCATAACTGAATGGTGTATCTGAAAGGAGAAATCGTACCCTATTGGATATGGTACGTAGTATGATGAGCTATATTGATATGCCAATCTCCTTTTGGGGATTTGCATTAGAATCAGCTTTGTATATTCTGAATAGGATTCCATCAAAATCAGTTTCTTCCACACCTTATGAGATATGGCATGGAAGAAAACTAAGTCTTAAGCATATTAAGATTTGGGGTTGTTCAGCTTATATCAAAAAGCTAAACACTGATAAATTGGAGACCATATCAGAAAAAGGTCAATTTGTTGGATATCCAAAAGATAGTTTTGGATATTATTTTTATTTTCCTACTTCACAAAAGGTTATGATAAGTAGAGATGCCACATTTCTTAAACAACAGTTTGTTCAAGAAGGAGGCAAAGGAAGGCAAATAGAGTTAGAATTGGAGAATTCTGACCAACCAACAGATCAAATGGATGTAGATCCATTTAGTCAACCTATACCCATTGATGAAACATCTACAGCTGTTCCTCGTAGAACAACTAGGGTATCTCACCCACCTGTGAGATATGGTTTTCTTCATGAAGAAGAACAAGAGTTGTCTACTCATGAAGAAGTAGATCATGGAGATGATCCACTTACTTATGAAGAAGCTATATCAGATATAGACTCTTCAAAATGGATTGATGCTATGAAATCCGAGATTGATTCCATGTATAAGAATCAAGTTTGGGATCTTGTTGACCCACCTGAAGGTATTGTACCTATAGGAAACAAATGGGTTTTCAAGAAGAAAATTGGTTTTGATGGAAAGGTAGAGACCTATAAGGCAAGGCTAGTAGCGAAAGGGTTTCGCCAAAGGCAAGGAATCGACTATGAGGAGACTTTCTCGCCTGTTGCCATGCTTAAATCAATTAGGATTTTATTAGTAATAGCTGCATACTATGATTATGGGATTTGGCAGATGGATGTCAAAACAGCTTTTCTCAATGGATACATTGAAGAAAATATTTTCATGGAACAACCTAGGGGTTTTGAATCCCAAGATGGTTCCAAGGTATGCAAGCTAAAGCGATCCATTTATGGGTTGAAACAAGCTTCGAGGAGTTGGAACATCCGTTTTGATGAAGCCATTAAATCCCTTGGTTTTATAAAAAATGAGGATGAGCCATGTGTATATAAGAAGGTTAGTGACAGTGCTATCACTTTCCTTGTCTTATATGTGGATGACAAATTGTTGATGGGTAATGACACAGGTATGTTGATAACTATAAAGGTATGGTTGTCAAATACATTCTCCATGAAAGACTTAGGGGAGGCAACCTATATTCTTGGGATTCGCATCTATAGAGATAGAGCGAAAAGAATAATTGGTTTATTCCAAAGTCTATACTTGGAAAAGGTGTTAAAAAGGTTTAACATGCTTGATTCCAAGAGAGGATTGTTACCAGTGAGACATGGTATCCATCTTTCTAAAGAGATGTCTCCAAAGACACTTGAAGAAAGAGATAAGATGGCCAGGATTCCATATGCTTCGGCTATTGGAAGTTTAATGTATGCAATGTTGTGTACTAGGCCGAATATGGCATATGCTGTTAATTTGACTAGTAGGTATCAATCCAATCCAGGTTTGGAACATTGGATAGCTGTCAAGAATATCCTTAAGTACTTGAGAAGAACTAAGGATTTATTCTTGATTTATGGAGGTGGAGACTTGCAATTGGATGGTTATACTGATTCTGATTTTCAATCAGATGTCGATGATAGAAAGTCTACCTCTGGATATGTGTTCATTTATAATGGAGGTGCAGTCAGTTGGAAGAGTTCCAAACAGAGCATGACTGCAGATTCCACTACAGAGGCTGAGTATATTGCTGCATCAGATGCTGCAAAGGAAGCTGTTTGGATAAAGAAGTTCGTGACAGAACTTACAGCAGTTCCTTCCATTGAGTTAGCAGTTCTACTACACTGTGATAACAATGAAGCAGTCATACAATATAAGGAACTAAGGTCTCACCCAAAATCCAAACACATAGAAAGGCACTACCACATTATCAGAAATATAGTTGGGCAAGGCGATATAGCCATGCAGAAAATAGCATCAGCTGAAAATCCAGCTGATCCATTCACTATGCCTATGTCACAGACTCAGTTAGATCGACATCTTGAGAAAATAGGTCTAAGATATTGTAATGAATAGCTCTAGTGCTAGTGGGAGATTGTTAGTAGTATGCCTTAGAGCATATCATTTAGTATGTATCTTGTACATATTTTTATTAATAAAAGGCATTTCCACTTTTCCATTTACATAATATATTTATGTGTAATAGAAAAGGTCCATTGATATTTTATTAGAAATATTATTCTTAAGTTGTTAAGAATATGAGTGACAATATTTCTAGCACAAAGTATCATAAATAGGTTCACAATCGAGGATACTTCATAATAAGGATATGACTTATCCAGAAAGATTGTATTCATGTTTGTTCCCAAGTTATTTATATGAGATATAAATAAGATGGAATGGTGAGTCTCATGCCATATAACAAATATGATAGGCACTTGTAAATGATAAGTAGGCTGAACCAGTGACACTTATGACAAGCACATAGAGTTTACTCTTGTCAATGTTTTGTCATGAATCATATCAATGCATATAATCTTTAGACCTGAGATAGCACAGTTATCTTGTATATAGGTAGTTTGAGTTTGATACTGCTTTCATACTTGTACTGTGTATGGGTATATGGGCATCTGTTGGCTCCTACTAGTTATATATGGAGGTAGGTGTTGATCAAGATGGAATATGTTCCTCTAAGTAAATAGAGATAAAATCCTATGTTCATTTAATTGTTCTTAATGTTTCAAGTTCCTGGCTAGGATAGATAGATTTATTCAGAAAAGAGTTTCTAATGAGAAAATCTTTTTAATCAAGAACTGGAATTAAAAGAGAACATAATATTCATAGCAAATGGAGTTTGACATAAACCATGACTCCAGCTTGAGTTGGGATTTTGTAACAGAGAGATTCTAGTGCATGGTAACATATGATTATAGGTTCATTTAAGGTAAACCTTATTACTAATTGGGTGGCCATGGCATGCTATGCTAGGTGTTAACCATGGTCTATGAGGTTCATAAAATGATTTAGAGAAATCATTTATGGTAAGAAAGAGTTCTGATGATATTAAGAGTTGATATCATGTCTCATTGCCAATTAGTGATGAGCCTAGTAAGTCACACACATACACAAGTTATGTAACACCCTAAGCAAATCCCACATCGACAAAACACGGGAGAGATACTGGGTTTATAAGATGGAGGTTCCTAACCCCTATTGACGCGTTTTAAAGTCGTGAGGGCTTCAGCCTAGAGCGGACAATATCACTAGTGGGCCGGGCCATTACATTTGTGGTATCAGAGCCGCTCCGCGTGCAACCTTGAGCGATGGTGGGGCAAACCTCAGCGAGGACGCTGAGTCCCATAAGGGGGGTGGATTGTAACACTCTAGGCAAATCCCACATTGGCAAAACACGGGAAAGATGCTGGGTTTATAAGTTGATGGTTCATAACCCCTAGTGACGCATTTTAAAACCGTGCCCTCACGGTTTTAAAACGCGTCAATAGGGTGTTACAAGTTATCACCTATTTAAATATGATTTAATTAATTAATTAAAGAGTTTAATTGATTAATTAAATAGGTTTGGTTTGCAATTAAATTGCAAAGTCCCTAGCATGACTTGAAACCAAATCTAGATTATTGGATGTATAATATAAGTTAAATTTATATTTAAAGTGTTTAAATATGAATTTAATTAATGAGAAATTAATTAATAGAGATTAATTAATTAATTTATATTTGATATAAATTAATTAGAAGAAGAGAAATAATTATTTTGGGTTGATAACTCAAAATTAAGACACAGGGGCATTTTGGTCATTTCACAGTGTGACACGTGGCACCATGAGATGGTGACACATGGGATTACACATAAGCTTGCCAAATGTTTTTTAATCATGTAAGATGATTAAAATCAAGATTAAATATAGGTTTGACACTTGGCACAATGTGATTGGGTCACTTAAACCTAGAGCTAATCAAAGGGTGACATGTGGCAAGGGTTTAATGTGTAAACCTAGCTATTTAAGTGTTGTTATGAAAAAGAAAAGCAACCAGCAGCCACTCCTCTCCTTTTTCACGCCACTTAGAGGCTTTTCATCTATTCTTCTTCATCTCTCATCAATTCAAAGAGATTAGCCATCAATCTCTTGAATTAAGAACACTAGAAATTGTTTTTAGTATCCTGTTTACATCTCTAATATCTTAAAAGGCAGAACTTGAATTTCTAATTAATAGAAAAAGCTTTAGAAGCTGTTCAAGGGCTGCCATAGGTGTTCTTGGTGTGGACAAGCTAGAGGGACAACATCTGGTGTCCTGAAGATGAATCTCAAAGGCGCAGTGCATTAAGAGGTTAGTGTAATCGTTCTTGATTTAATCTAGGGTTCTAAAATTAATCTGATTAATTTTAAAATCTTAAATGGCAAATACAGATCCAAAAACATATTAAAAGAGTTTTAATATGTTGTTTATCATTGAAATCAAATAGATAAAAATAAATCTTGCGTGACGCATGTGACCCTAGGTGAAAATTTTTGAATTCAATGGTATAAACTTGTGTTTTTCACGCTTCCATACCTTCATGAAATTGGTTCCATCAAAATGCTCCAATTTGAAGACATCAGGATCGACAATTTTGTTGAAGACGAAATCAGAAACACTAGTACTTGAAGCCTCCATTGTTGAATAATTCCCTTAAGATTGTTAGAAAAAAAAAAATAACAATAGACTTTGATCGTGTAGTTACTTTCCTTAAGGGAATTATGCCCCCCTCTATGTTGCTATTGGGTAATTTGGGCAGATCCCTCCAGGATAACAAACCCAAAAAAAAATTCTAGACAGCAATTCTAGAATTCTTCCAAGAACGAATTAAAGAATAATAATGTTAATTGTAAGTAGAAGTAAAGAGAAGAGGTAGAAGAAAAAAAATAATAGATTTCTGTTCAAAAACTACTGCTATTTATAAAATATTTACACCTCTTACAACAGAATAATTATATTTGTTCACTTATACCTCTTAGAACAAATATAACTATTGGTAATAAACAGTTTCTTTTGATACCTTTTAATAAATAGACATAACTCTTTTGACATGGAACAACTTTTTATATCACTAACTATTTTTAATATTGTGCTTAGTTCTAGTAAGATTTGATTACAATAATTCACACTTAGGTGTTAAGAGTAGTTAAACGAACAATAGATCTATCTTAACATTAACGTTAACATTACCATTCTCTTTACATCCTGTGTGAGAGAGGTAAAGTAAAATAATATTTTTTTTTTCAAGAAAGATTTTTTAAAATAAAATTTTTTTACAGTTTTTAAATTTTTATAACTTTTTATTATTTAAGAGGTAGGACAATTTTTTTTAAATATTAATAGATTTTAAAGAGAAAATAGTCTTAACTTTTAATTTAGTGGATTATAAAATAAATGTTTTTTTAAAAAAATTTAAAATCTCAAAAACTCTTGCTTTAAAAATCCAGAATTCTCCTGAACACAAATTTAAGGTTTTGAAATCTTGAAAAACCTACCAATACTATATAAAATTTCCTCCCAAACAAAGAGTTGGTCTAGACACATGTATGACAACATACTAGTTAATTCTCAAGGAACTTTCACCACTGAAGCTTCAAACTTCAAAATGAATTAGCATCTTGAACAAACTTCTCTAACCTCTCAAAAATGCTTACAGCTCTATAAAAAAGGGAAGAATCTCCAACCTGCAAGAATTCATATCATTTAGTATTAGAGCTTGGTTGTGGATTTCCAACCTGACCCAATACCGAACCCTTGCATGAGAATGTGCAGTTTAGAAGGGTCGGACCGATGCATTTCTGAATTTCCAAGTCCCACATCGGTTTATTATCCAAATATAAATGATCTGCCTTTGTACTAGCTAAAAACATTTTTCTAAAAATATACTTATGAAAAATTTTGATAATTTTATAAGAAAATAAAAAATATAGTTTTGTATTCATTTGTGATAATTTTTTAAATGAAGAAATAAAAAAATTAATTTTTAAAATTTTATAATAATTTAAAAATAACTTCAAGTTTTTTTTAAACTTTTTCTTTTATAAGGAAAGTTATATTTTGTTTTTTTTTAAAAAAAAGAAAAGCTATATATTTTTAGCTTTCTTTTAAATGAAGAACACTTCCATAATTATTGTACTATAACTTTTCTTTAATTAAAATTAATAATTACCTAAAAAATATTTGTTTACAATAATACAAAATTAATCATATTATTATAAAATAAATAAATTAAATAACACATATTAAAAAATTTAAAAAAATTTTTAAAATTAATTTTATAATAATTTATATTTATTTATTTTAATTATAAAAGATATGAATGTTTTTAAAATTTAAATTAAAAAATTATTTTTTTAATTATTATTAATTAACAGGTGAGCACGTTTTTTTATTATTTTTTTATTTTTAATAAAACTTTAAAATAAAAATTACCTTTATTTTATCTTACGGATAGATCCAACATTCCATATTCGCATAACAAAAAAACAGCATCAATCAAGTTCATATGCAATCACCTCATTCGATTAATTAATTGAATTATAATTAATCACTTATTATCTTCTACTTTTTCTTCTATTCGTTGATTTTAAATAATAAGGTGTGAGTAGTTTTTTTATCAAATTATTGTATCCATTAATATATTCTATTTCCATAAAGAAGTTATCTACTTTGCATCGAAACAAAATAATATATATATATTACTTACTAATTAAAATTACACTTATAAAGATCTTCATTAAGCCACAAGCATCATATATAATATATCCTCTCTCTAATTGGACCGTCCTTAGATGGGAAATTTAATTTACCTACTTGACACTTCAATTATAAGGTGTGTGTATATATATATATATTAATCGTCATCTCCATGATATCACCCGATGGCCCCAATATATGGTAATATCCCACCAACATGACTTGACCTAAGGAACGTGTATCAGCTCCTAATAAACAAATGTACCCCAGTGAACCTAAAGATATGGCTTCACTAAATATTATATTTGCTAAAGTAAATAATCACTTGCTTTACCATCTTTTTAAGTTAACCTATATTCCTAATGGAGACTTTCTCATACGTAACAGTGTTGTTCTCATTGGTTTGGGATAAGATTTTTTTGGTATGGAGACAGATCTTATTCATCTTTTTTACATGGTATATTAGAGTCTATTCTGTCTTAATACTGAGCCACTAACAAATATATTTATTCGTAAATTTCAAGTTTCAAATATTCATATCTAGATGTGAGGGGATATGTTATTTCACATTGATTTAAAGTAAAGTATTTAAGTTAAGTATAAAACTTAAGCAAATCACCTTTCTTGAGCTAGTTTTTGGGATAGAATTTGGCTCGATCAATTTTTTCAATAATTAGTTAATTAATTATTCTTTGGTCTAGCTTAGTTTAGTTGATTGGTTAAAAGGCATATTATTTATCTAATAGATTTAAATTTGAGTATTCACTCTCTTAATTTTTAACTTAAAAAAATAATCAATTATTCATTCATTCTCATCACATTCTCTATGATTATAGTACATATCTACATACATTGACTTATCATTTTTAATAATTTTAATTCTATGCAAACAAGTCTTTGGAGTATAATTTTTTTTTTATATTACAAAATATGAATATTTAATCACTGATTAAATTATTAACTCAATGAATTAATATTGAAAAAAAACTTATTTGATTTGGCCTATTATAAATTTAAGATACAAATTAATATGTGAATTTTACTTATATAGTGCAACTACAAAAAATACATAAAACATTTTCTACAATTATAAGTGGGAAACACAATTCATTAAAAAATGCATACAAGGAAAACAGATAAATTCAAGAAGATTGAGAATTGAACATGGAATGCCATAGATGTATGGGGCATCTATGGAAACCTTGCCAATTCAATTACAACCTTTTTTTTTAACAAAATATTTAAAAATAAAATTTTCATGATTTTTAAATTTTTATAATTTTTTATTATTTAGGAGAGGAAATTTTGTTTTTAAAATATTAATAGATTTTAAAGAGAAAATATTCTCCACTCACTAATTTAGTGGATCTAAAATAAAGGTTTTTTTTTTTTTAAATTTAAAATCTCAAAAAATCTTACTTTAAAAACCCAGAATTCTCACAAACATAAATTTAAAGTTTTGAAATCTTCAAAAACCTACCAATACTTTATAAAATTTCCTCCCAAACAGAAACTTAGTATAGACATATGTATGAAAAACATAGTAGTTAATTCTCACAGAACTTTCACCATTAAAGCTTCAAACTTCAAAATGAATTAGCAAGTTGAACGAACTTCTTTAACCTCTCAGAAATGCTTGCAGCTCCCCAAAAAGGGTAAGAATCTCCAACCTGCAAGAATTCAAGGGGACTGGATTTCTTGAATATAGCTATAATTATTGTAATAAATCACCTGATCACTGCCTTTCAAGCATAGGTGATTGATGAAGAATGAAGAACATCATATCATCTACTACCTTGGAGTGTATTGTGTGGAAAACAGTATCGTCTAGAACAGAAAAGCTCGCATTAACTATCTCAGCTCCTTCTTCATGAAGAACTCGAATAGTCTCATTGAACATGAACTGGCTATCCAATCCAGTTATCAAAACAACCTCTAAAGCTGAACCAATTTCATGAATCTCAATTTGTGGATATCTTAGGCGCATTGTTGCTCCACTACTCACGCTTGTATTTGGCCTTTCTTGAGTTCCCATTAAACTTTCTTTCCTTTCCTTCATTTTCTCCAGATTTGTCTGCAGCTTTTTTATATACTTTGCAGCCTCATCTAGCTGATCAGTCAGCGACAGTGATTCCTGCAACACCATGAATTCTAAATTAAGAAAAAAAAGGGATCCATAGATGTGTATCAGCAGAAGTTAGCCAAACTCATATATTTGTAATAAATAGCTTCTAAGCATAATTAACATTGCCCATTTTACCAAAAAAAATGCTGCAAAAAAAGATAGAGAGAAAGAAAGAGATGGCAACCCTGGAGCTTTGACGGGGCACAAGAGAATTGAGCTTGGAGTAGAGAGCCTTCATTTGATTTCTTCTATTCCTCTCTATGGTTTTCCTATCAGTTCTTGAAGAATTAGGGTTGTTCTCCATCAATGTATAGCTTAAAAGGGAACCAATTCTCTGCAACTACTAACAAATCCTGCTGCTCATTGATTTATTTGGAGGCTTTTATCATTGAAAGAAAGAAGCAAAGGCAAAAGGAAAATATATGATTAGATGCTATTGAAAAAAGCTTACTGATTTGAGAGAGTGGTGGGGTTGCCTGATTCTGTTTACCGTGGGAGGCTGCGTAGACCTTCTTTGACCACTTCTTTTTTTAGAAAACCAAGCTATAATCAATGATCAATTTCGGCTTTAACCTCTCTTATTTGACATTAATTTGAGTAAATCACACTCATAGTTTAACAAATTGTTCTAGATTATATTAATCTTTAACTCTTTAAATGAAAAACATAATTCTTCCATAATTAAAATTGTTCTAGATTATATTAAAAGAAAAGTTATATTTTTAGCTTTCTTTTAAATGAAAAACATAATTCTTCCATAATTAAAATTGTACTATAACATTTCTTTAATTAAAATTGAATAATTATCTAGCAAAATATTTGTTTATAATAATAAAAAATTAATCACATTATTATAAAATAAATAAATTAAATAACACATATTAAAAAATTAAAAAAAAGTTTTGAAATTAATTGTAATAACCTGAATTTTAAAATATAAATTTTATATTTTTACATAGTATTTAAATATAAGTTTAATATTATCTAACTAATTTATAATTTTTGTGAAACTTTCATTTATATATTTTTTTAATGTTATTTCTAAACATATTTTATAAATTATTTAATAGTCTAATTTTAATTGGAATGATTAGTTTTATAAATTAATATTAAATCAATTAATAAAATATATTATTTCATTATTGTTAACCTTGGTTCTAAGATTTAATTTAATTATTATTAATTTGATTATTATTATTATTATTATCAATATTAATTATTGTATTTCTTTATTATTAAATTATACATATATTTATATTTTGAGACCTAATTGAAAAGAATTTTGGACCTATTTGAATATATCTAAAAGTTTAAGGACTAAAAGGGTAATTGAATGTTCCAAAAAAAAGAAAAAAAAGGAGACCAATCAATTTTCGGTTAGCAACAACGCTCGCCGCCGCCCCCCCACCCAACACACTCTCTCTCCTCGACTCTTTCTTCCTCCCCTTCTTTCTCTTTGTTTTCCGACCACCACCCAACACAACCCACCACTGCCAAGAGTCCAACCACCTCCCCCAGCAGCTCCAGCACCATCAAGCCATCCTCCAACCGCCATGGATGTTGGCAAAAACTCCCACAGCTGCGAGAATGAAGAGAGAGAGGGGAGGACATGCGTGTGAGGCAGCAACTTCCAAGCCTCATTCCGAAGTCATCAGGTGGTCTTGGGTTTGGGAACAATGGGGCTTACTATGAGTTTTGGGTGTTTTATACTTGCTCAGGTCCTAATGCCGGTCCTGCCCGTATGATCGAGTCATGACATTAATTTATAATAATTTGTATTTATTTATTTTTATTATGAAAGATACGAATGTTTCTTTTTAAAATTTCAATTAAAAAATTATTTTTAAATTATTATTAATTAAAAGGTGAGCCTGTTTTCATATTATTTCTTATTTTTAATAAAAATTTAAAATGAAATTTTTTAAAATTAAAAATAAAAAAATTACTTTTTACAAAAAAAAACTATTAATTTATTTTAGGGGAAATTTATTAAAATTTTAACATCTCATTACCAAATATATCTAAGAATAAATTTTGTATATATTCTTTTACAAATTAACGAGATTATCCCGTGTTGCACAATAATAATATATATATTTTTTAATTTTTATTTTTATTTAATCTAAATCCAATAAACTTCAATCTATTAAGTTAGTTATTTTTCTTATATATTAATTTATATACTAATATATATAAATTTAATAATATTTAATTTGAACAGAAATAATAACTGAATTAAAATTATAAATCGATATTTTCCTTATTCAGTAATTAAACAGGTTTAAAAAAAAATTAACAAACTTGAGTTGGTTTTGATGAAATTAATTTCACTTTTAAAATAAAATTTTAAATATTATATATATATATATTAATATAATTAATTAATACTAAAATATTTGTAATTGAAATATTGATGTTCATAATTTGACGTGTACATAAATGTTTATGCATAAGCATCAAAAATAATATATCAAATACGCCATACTTTTGATGAAACATGCGATCATCTATAGGAATCATCATTGCAGGATCAAGAATAATTCCATTATACGCATTGGAATACATTGCTGAATATATGTTTTTACTAAACTCCATTTCACATTTATGATTGCTTTTAATTATTATTGGTGAATACTAATTTTATAAGCATTATCTAATGCATTTAATTATTGCTGAATGCTTTTAAGTGGGCTCAATGTGTTAATCATTATTTAAAATCAATAATTAAAAAAAATTAAAATGAAAAAAAATTCAAATTTAATTGGACCTTATTTTATAATAAAATTAATTTTATTTTTAAAATAAAATTTTAAATATTTAAATAAATTTATTATTTTTTATTATACCAAATGTTAATTAATTAATAGTGAATACACAATCATTTCTAAGTGTTTAAGAAACCATATAATCCAACCTCTTCTTTTGAAACTTAACCATAAACTTAATTCACATTATATGAACACAATGAATCGATTATCCGTCCAACATGCATACACACATGAGAAAGAAAATAAAGGGATGGACTGATAAATATGATGTAGATAGAAAGGCAACACGTGAAGTGTAATAACTACATGATCTTAATTTTCCGATAAATTCATTAATTAAGTTTAAGAAATAAGCATTTTCAATGGAAAATGCTTTCCTATTAAATCCATTTATTTTTATTCAAATTCTTTCAAAGTATCTCTATGGAATTTTTTTTTATGAAAGTTTCATTTAAGAGTGAGGATAAAAAAATTGAATTTTTTTTTTAACACGTGATTTCCTCACGCTTGAGTCAAGAATGATATTTAAGTAAAGTTTTTCCACTAATAACAATTTTAGGATTTGAACTCCTGATTTTGCAGAGATCAGCTCCACGATACTGATTCAACTATTTATGGATATAACTACATGGTTTCTTGATGAAGAATAAAATTAAAACTTAAATGGCTTAAAACTTATCTAATAAATCCATATATGGGTAAAAAGTAGCCAAAAGAAGTAAACAATTTTTTTTTTTGGTTTAATTTATATAGGGGATTGATAGGGAATTCAAATATGAATTTATTAGATAAATGCTATGTCTTTAGCCATTAGATTAAAACGTAATAGATCATAAGAAGTAAACAAATTAAGAGAAGTTAAGACCTAATAGCTTAAGTAGTATAGTCAAGAAGATATATACATATTAAAAGATTAAAAAATTAAATAACACATATTAAAAAATTAAAAAAAGTTTTGAAATTAATTGTAATAACCTGAATTTTAAAATATAAATTTTATATTTTTACATAGTATTTAAATATCATTTTAATATTATCTAACTAATTTAAAATTTTTGTGAAACTTTCATTTATATATTTTTTTAATGTTATTTCTAAACATATTTTATAAATTATTTAATAGTCTAATTTTAATTGGAATGATTAGTTTTATAAATTAATATTAAATCAATTAATAAAATATATTATTTCATTATTGTTAACCTTGGTTCTAAGATTTAATTTAATTATTATTAATTTGATTATTATTATTATTATCAATATTAATTATTGTATTTCTTTATTATTAAATTATACATATATTTGTATTTTGGAACCTAATTGAAAAGAATTTTGGACCTATTTGAATATATCTAAAAAGTTTAAGGACTAAAAGGGTAATTGAAAGTTCCAAAAAAAAGAAAAAAAAGGAGACCAATCAATTTTGAGCGAATAGTGGCCCACCCCCTCACCACCCAAAAAAAAAAACACACTCTCTCTCCTCGACTCTTTCTTCCTCCCCTTCTTTCTCTTTGTTTTCCGACCACCACCCAACACAACCCACCACTGGCCAAGAGTCCAAACACCTCCCCTAGCAGCTCCAGCACCATCCAGCCATCCTCAACAGCCATGGATGTTGGCAAAAACTCCCACAGTTGTGAGAATAAAGAGAGAGAGGGGAGGACATGTGTGTGAGGTAGCAACTTCCAAGCCACATTCCGAAGACATCAAGTGGTCTGGTATCTAGCTGGCTGTCCCAAAAAGAGGTCGTGTTTACAGTCATTCCCAGCATTTTCAGACATCCCGGACGCATTCCAAGTAGCAGAATTTGCAAAGGTAGTCCCAAACTCAAGTAGTGTAGTTTTTACCTTAGTGCCCCAAAAAAAAAAAAAAACACACACACACACACTCTCTCTCCCCGACTCTTTCTTCCTCCCCTTCTTTCTCTTTGTTTTCCGACCACCACCCAAACAACCCACCATTGGCCAAGAGTCCAAACACCTCCTCCAGCAGCTCCAGCACCATCCAGCCATCCTCCAACAGCCATGGATGTTGGTAAAAACTCCCACAGCTGCGAGAATAAAGAGAAAGAGGGGAGGACATGTGTGTGAGGTAGCAACTTCCAAGCCTCATTCCGAAGACATCAGGTGGTCTGGTGTCTAGCTGGCTGTCCCAAAAAGAGGTCATATTTACAGTCATTCCCAGCATTTTCAGACATCCTGGACGCATTCTAAGTAGCAGAATTTGCAAAGGTAGTCCCAAACTCAAGTAGTGTAGTTTTTACCTTAGCTAAGCAAGCTGATAAATCTGTAAAATATTTTTGGCTTATAAAAATTTAATAAAATGTATTTAATTAACACAAGAAAAATGTGGAGGATCTCCAGAAATATTTTTATAATTTTTTGAAGTGCTAAAAATAATTATTTAGATTGTAAAAGTGTTAAGGATTCGAGTTAGAGTTTAGCTGATTTGGACCTAGATTAGGTTTCTTGTAGGCCCCAGATGGGTATTACAATTGTTATGGTGGGCCTGAGGCCTTGTGTATTGCTATTGCATTTTTCTTGCAAGGGGGTTAGGTTCAGTTATAGGGGAGACTCTACCGAAATTTCAACAAAACCTTAAAAAATTATTCTTACTTCTTTGATTAAATTATTTAATTAATTTTGTTAGTAAATTTGATAGAGGTCTATGTGTCTATCTAGGTAATCAGTGCTGGCTAGCCTTTCTTCTCCTTCCAGTCCAACCAGCTGCAATTGGGTCGATCAGTATGTGAGTTGGATATTGATTATTTTTATAATTTCAATATTAGTTATATATATATGGCATATTCATGCATTTTATAAATATTTAATTATGAACATATATAGTTAATATATTAGGCGCATTTTGATTGTTGCATATTTAATTATTATTATTTGTTTGTGAATGTTGCCCTGAGGATGATTTGGTGCTGTGTGTGTTATTTATATATGGTGTGGATATGGTTATGGGTAGGATGGGTAGTCACGGCTGAAGTTTGACTCGCTGGGAACCAATCCTTATATATGGATAAGTCGAGGTGAGTACAGCTTTAAGTTGATCTCGCTGATCCCCACACTTAGTGTTGACCCCGTGTAGCTCAAAATGAGCATTGATTTTGATGATAACAAAACTCAAAGAGAATCTATCTAACCCAACTTCAAAGTGATGTGTAGATTCTTTGTCTTATTACTAAAGAATTCTTGAAGTTGCATCTAATGAGAAAGGGTACTCAAAGGCATTTCAAGACAAATACAAAATGAGAAAAGGACAAGACTATGGAAGCCGAGACTCAAAGAAAAGGTATGAAAGGCATAGTATTAAGGAGTGAGTCTTAGGTCTTTTGTGAAAAGAATGAATGAGAATTTAGTCATATGGAGCTCAAAAATAAAATTTTATTTTCTGATTACTTTTTCTCATCATGACCTTGGATACTACCTTTGAAATATTTTTAAGGTCTAAATCATTTTACATTGCAAGTTGAGACATGCAGCTGTTGACTTAGTTTGCTAACTGGTTTGCTATGTTTTTTAGTTTGCTAATGAGTTTGCTGAAAACGTTAGTTTACTAACCAGTTTACTGACTGCTCCTAAAATTTCATTAGTTTGCTAATTTATCAGAGCTGCTAAACTTTGCACAAAAGGATAAAATAACGGCTATTTTGTCTTGGGCAGTGTGTGTAACGTTCCAAAAGGGTTTCAAATGGTCTAAAATGATTTGGGACTATAAATACACATTCTCTACTTCATTTACACTTAATGAAAGCTTACATTTGAACTCCAACATTGATTTTTCATTTATTGCTTTCATTCAAGAGCTTTAAAGATTTTGAGCTTCCATTGGCAAATCAACTCATCTCTTCTTTATAGTTTGATTTGTATTGAGTAAGAGTGAGTGTTGAAATATTGAATTGCATTCAAGAGAGGTTGTACAAGCACCTATTGAAGCTTGGGAGAGTTAGTGCTTGTGATTGCACTTGAGAAGGTTTCAAGCTACCTTGGTGTAAAAGCTTGGTGTTGAGAAATTGTAAAGGGCTTTTGGTCTCTTGCCTTCAAAAGAGCAAATAGTGGAGAGAAGACTCAAAGAGGGTTTTTTGAGAGAATGGATGTAGGCTAGTTAAGCCGAACCACTATAAAAATCCTTGTGTTTGATCTCTCTATCCTTTACCTTTTTACTTTTGTGCAATTTTAAATTTTTCCTCATATACATGATATTGAATGTTGGTTAAATAGATTGAGTTGATAAATTTGTGGACATATTGAGTGACTTGAGAAATTGGTTGTATATTGTATGATAAATGCTTTGTTAGATATTGCCATATATATTGATTGAGGCTTGAATTGCAACCTAGGAACACATTGTTGAAGCACATGTTATTTTCATTATATATAGAGAAACACTTAGTTGAACAAAGCCACAATTTTTCATTAGGCTACAAGCAAGGGCCGAAAAATTGTTAAAGTCCAATTCACCCCCCTCTTGGACTATTTTTGGGACAACAAATTGGTATCAGAGCCTGACTCTCTTGCTTAGGGTATTACAACCTTAGAGTGATCCATAATGGCTAGTTCATCTAGTAACGGTATACTGCACCTTTAGTTGAAGGCTACTCAATCACTAGACCACCACTTTTCAATGGCACTAATTATTCTTTTTGGAAAGTAAGAATGAGAAATTTCATACAATCTGTAGATATTGATGCATGGAGAATTATTAAAAATGGTCCACATGTTCCTCAAAAGAATGGTCCACGAACTACAAAGGTTCCAAAACTTGAAGATGAATATGATGACAATGATTGGAAGAAAATTTCTATAAATGCTAAAGCTATTAATATTTTGCATTGCTCACTTGACCTTAATGAATACAATTGTGTTTCAGGATCTCAATCTGCTAAGGAAATTTGGGATAAGCTTGAAGTGACTTATGAAGGAACTGATGTTGTTAAAGAGTCCAAAGCAAACCTTCTTATTCGAGATTATGAGCTGTTTGAAATGAGGCCAGGAGAATCAATTGCGGATATGAGTACAAGGTTTACTGATCTTGTAAATCTTCTCAAAGTGCTTGGTAAAAGATTTGAGGAAGCTGAACTTGTGAAGAAAATTCTTAGATCACTTCCAAAGTCTTGGGAAGCAAAGACAACAGTTATCCAAGATACCAAAGATTTCAAAACA
Source organism: Hevea brasiliensis (assembly GCF_030052815.1). NCBI lineage: Eukaryota > Viridiplantae > Streptophyta > Magnoliopsida > Malpighiales > Euphorbiaceae > Hevea > Hevea brasiliensis. The sequence continues at coordinate 83,706,017 of NC_079503.1, forward strand.
TTCACCTATGATGAACTCATTGGTTCTCTCATTACACATGAGATGGTATACAAGAAGGATGAAGTTGAAAATGAGCAAAAGAAGAAGAAAAGTATTGCTCTCAAGTCAAATAAGGATGAAGATAAGAAGAAAGGAGTTGCATTCAAAATTGACTCAAGTGACAACTCAAGTGCTTCGAGTTAAGATGATGATGAAATGGCTATGCTTGCAAGAAAATTTAAAAGAGCTTTCAAGAAAGGAGGAAGCAAATACAAGAAAATCTTGAAAAAGTATACTCCCAAGGATAAACACTTCAGAGATTCAAAAGAAGAAATTGTATGTTATGAGTGTCACAAACCTGGACATATCAAGCCCAAATGTCCATTGCTCGAAAAGAAGAAAGGAAAAGAAGATAGGAGCAAGAAAGCTATGAAAGTAGTATGGAGCAACAGTGAAGAATCTTCAAATGATGAATCAAGTGACAAAGAGGCTGCTCTTCTTTGTATGATGGCACTTGAAGAGAAAGTCGAAAGTTCACAAAAGGAAGAAGAAAGTGACAATGAGGTAAACTCTTATGAATCTCCTAATGTAGAAGAACTTGAACTTGCATTTGCTAGAGTATATGATGAGTATAGAAATTACAAGAGAAAGTGCACTAAAATGAATTTAGAGATTGAATCATTGAGATCACAAAATATTGCCATGTCCAATGTGTATAAAGAAAATGAATTTTACAAAGGACAAATTGCCATGTTTAAAGAACTAGATTTAGAGTTGAAAATCTCAAAAGATACTTGTGAAATGCTCGTTGAGAAAAATAAAGTTCTTGAAGCTAAAGTAGAGTATTTGACAAATGATTTGGCAAAATTTACAAAAGGAAAAGAAACTCTAGATGTACTTCTTGGAAACCAAAGAATTTCGAGTGAAAAATATGGAATTGGTTTTGATAGTTTCATGAACTATGACAAGTACAAGAATCATTTCATTAAAGCATCTACATCTTCCTTGCCTAATGTTACATGTTATTATTGCAATAAAAAAGGTCATATGATTAGCTCTTGTGCATTTAGGAAAGGTCATCTTAAGGTAAAGAAGGTATGGGTACCAAAGGGAACCTTACCTAAGGTCACTAACCCCCAAGGACCCAAAGTTGCTTGGGTACCTAAAGCTAAATGATTAAATTTCAGGTTTGTTGCAAAGGGATGAAGGAAAGTGATAAATGGTATATAGATAGTGGTTGTTCAAAGCACATGACTGGTGAAAAAGACAAGTTTTCAAAAATTGCAATGAAAGATGGAGGATATGTAAAATTTGGAGACAAAGGGAAAGGAAAAATAATTGGAAATGGCACAATTGGCACCAAACCTTGTATTGAAGATGTTTCACTTGTTGAAGGTTTGAAATACAACTTGCTAAGTGTAAGCCAACTCTGTGATAAAGGTTTTGAGGTAAAGTTTACTTCTTCTCTATGTACAATTAATAACTTAGATAATGATACTTTGTTCATTGCAAATAGATCCAATAATGTTTACTTGCTTGACATGAATAATTTTGAAACTAATCATGGTACATGTCTAGTATCTCTTGATAACTCTAGTTACTTGTGGCATAGAAGACTAGGTCATGCAAGCATGCATACACTCTCAAAATTATCTAAGAAAGAACTTGTTAATGGTCTTCCTAAAATTAATTATGAAAATGAATTTCAATGTAGAGCATGTACACTAGGAAAGCATACTAGAGCATCTTTTAAATCTAAGAATATTGTGTCTACCACTAGGCCATTAGAATTGCTTCATCTTGATTTGTTTGGACCTGTAATTCCTACTAGTCTAGGTGGAAAGTCATATGCTTTAGTTATTGTTGATGACTATTCAAGATATACATGGACATTTTTCCTTGCTCACAAAGATGAAACTTTTGAAAAATTCACCTCGTTTAGTAAAATGGTTCAAAATGAAAAAGGCTTTTGCATCTCATCTATAAGAAGTGACCATGGAACTGAATTTGAAAATCATTTGTTTGAGAAATATTGTGATAAACATGGAATCAATCATAATTTTTCAGCTCCTAGAACACCACAACAAAATGGGGTAGTGGAAAGGAAAAATAGGACTTTGCAAGAGATGACTAGAACTATGTTGAGTGAAAATAATTTGCCAAAGTATTTTTAGGCTGAAGCTTTTAATACATCTTGCTATGTGTTGAATAGAGTCTTGATTAGACCAATTTTGAAAAAGACCCCCTATGAGTTATGGAAAGGAAGGAAGCCAAATATCTCATATTTCAAAGCATTTGGTTGTAAGTGCTATATTTTAAATAACAAGAAGGATAACTTAAAGAAATTTGATGCTAAATCCGATGAAGGAATCTTTCTTGGGTATTCAACAAAGAGTAAAGCCTATAGAGTGTTCAATAGAAGAACTTTGATTATTGAGGAAACTATTCATGTTTTGTTTGATGAGACTAACCCTTCTATTAGAAAGAAAAATGCTTGTGATGATAATAATGAGCAGATTTTTGGAAAAGAAAATTCAATATCAAGTCAAGAAATGGAACAAGTTGATGACAAAGATGATGAAACTCAAGGAGAAACTACAATAGATGTCCATGATGCCAATGAAGATCAAATTAATGAAGAAATGCCAAATTTGGAAGAATTACAAGTAAATGAGCCCCAACATGAAGATTTACCTAAAGAATAGAGATTCCATAGAAATCATCCTCAAGAAGACATTATTGATGATCCATCTCAGAGGATGATGACTAGAGCTCAATTGAGAAGATATTTTGGTAATGTTGCTTTTGTTTCACAAATTGAACCTAAATGTTTTGAAGATGCTCAAAATGATGAAAGTTGGATTCTTGCTATGCAAGAAGAACTAAATCAATTTGAGAGAAATAAAGTTTGGAATTTAGTGACTAAACCAAAAGATCATTCAATTATTGGTACTAAATGGGTTTTTAGAAACAAAATGGATGAAAAAGGCAATGTTGTTAGGAACAAAGCTAGACTAGTGGCTCAAGGCTACAACCAAGAGGAAGGGATTGATTTTGATGAAACCTTTGCTCCGGTTGCTAGAATTGAGGCTATTAGGATGTTGTGTGCCTTTGCATGTTTCAAGGATTTTATGCTTTATCAAATGGATGTCAAGAGTGCATTTTTAAATGGTTATATTGATGAGGAAGTGTATGTTGCACAACCTCCAGGCTTTGAAAATCATGAGTATCCAAATCATGTTTATAAACTTACTAAAGCTTTATATGGTTTAAAGCAAGCTCCTAGAGCTTGGTATGAAAGGTTTAGTAAATTCCTTTTACAAAATGATTTTCAAAGAGGCAAAGTGGATACAACACTTTTTGTTAAGAAGCATTATAATGATATGCTCATTGTGCAAATTTATGTTGATATAATTTTTGGTGCTACTAACGAATCTCTTTGCAAGAAATTTTCTAAGATAATGCAGAATGAATTTGAAATGAGCATGATGGGTGAGCTCACATTCTTCCTTGGACTTCAAATTAAGCAAATGAAAGATGGCATCTTCATAAATCAATCAAAGTACATCAAGGATATGCTAAAGAAATTTAAAATGGAAGATTTGAAGAGCATGGGCACTCCTATGAGTTCAACAATTAAAATGGACAGTGATGAAAAAGGTAAAGAAGTAGATACCAAGCTTTATAGAGGTATGATTGGCTCTCTTTTGTATCTTACTGCATCTAGGCCAGACATACACTTTAGTGTTTGCTTGTGTGCAAGATTTCAATCATGTCCAAAAGAATCTCATCTAAGTGCAGTTAAAAGGATTTTTAGATATCTCATTGGCTCACAATCAATTGGTTTATGGTATCCAAAGTGTGAATCATTTAATCTTGTTGGCTATAGTGACTCTGATTTTCTTTGGAAGTAGATGGATAGAAAAAGTACTTGGTACTTGTCAATTTCTTGGTCTTGCACTAGTTTCTTGCACGAAGAAACAAACTTGATAGCTTTATCTACAGCTGAGGCAGAATATATAGCTGCTGGTAGTTGTGTTGCTCAAATCTTATGGATGAAACAACAATTGGAAGATTTTGGTTTAAAATATAATCTTGTTCCAATTAGGTGTGACAACACAAGTGCCATAAACTTGGTCAAAAATCCAGTCCAACATTCAAGAACTAAACACATTGAGATCAGACATCATTTTATTAGAGATCATGTTCAAAATGGAAATATCAAAATTGAGTTTGTTACCTCTGAAAATCAACTTGCTGACATTTTTACAAAACCTCTTAATGAAGAAACATTTTGTAGAATTAGAAGGGAAATTGGTATGTGTGAACTGTTTGTTTGAAATTTAATTCATAATAATTTCATGTTTTACATTTTGTTTAATATGTGAGTGAACTGCTGTAATATAAGTTTGCTAAGAAATCTTTAAAGAATATTAGCTAACTTGTTTGTGTACTCGTGAAATTAGTTTACTAAGTTGTATGCTAATATTGCGTGACAAAAATTAGTTTCTATATCGTGTACTGTTCAAATTGCAAACCAAAAGGTGATTGTGCTTGAAACTCTCTGCATGTCCAGCAATGCATTTTTTTTTTTCATTTGATATCACATTCTCAGTGCTGTGTTAGACATGTAGAAATATATATTTGTGCATATATGGATAAATAGACTTGTTTAAAATAAAAAAAAAAGGTGAAAGAAAACAAGTTCAGAGAAAGTACACTGAAATAGAAAAGCGCGGGACTCAAGAGGACTTAAATCCTCTGCCACACGAAACTGCCACCTTCTCTCCTCTGCATTGGTTCACGACACCATACCGCTAAAACATACCCATTTTCTTCCCGACAAAATTCATCCAAACCCATCAGACTTCTTGGCTCTCCTTCTTCTCCACTCCTTACACACCAAAAAACCAGTGTTCAAATTCACCATTTCTTTTCTTCTCGTCAATGGCTCGTGCTAAACGGAAGTCTCCTATTGCTGCGGCTGCTTCGTCTTCTTCGTCAGCCTCCGACGATGTTCCTATCGCGGCATTGCGGAAGAAAATGAAAGGAAAGCAAAACGTGCCGAAATCAAAATCAGCTAGTGAGTCTTCTCACTCGTCCAAGGGTGTCGAATCCCCTAAATCGACGCCAGAAAAGAAAAAGACAGTACAGAAGCAAGGGATGGATGCCAAAAGAAAAATGGGGATCGAAAAACTTTTGGGTTCAGTGGATAAAGCACTGTTGGATTGCAAATTCATCAAATGGGAGAACTTTAATCAGGTAAACTTTCAATTTAAAGAGCTTTTTGAGTTTCAAGGATGGTTGGATGTATGTGAATGTGCGAATGAGTACTACCCTAGGCTTGTTCAAGAGTTTTATAGAACCATGAGAACTGTTGATGATGAGGATCGATTTGAAGTAATTTTAAATACAAATACATATAGTGTTTCTGTTGAACTGATAGCCACGGCTTTAAAATTGCCCAATGATGGAAATAGAATTTCCACACATAAGGATGTTGCTAGAGTAGCAGGATTCAATCTGGTTGAGTTTGAAAATGAGGTGTTCCCTGCTAACACTGCCAAAAATGAGAAATCCACCAGTACCAAAGCCCTCCAGCATATCAAAATTATTCACAGTATGGTGAACTATGTGTTCTGTCCGAAATCTGGCAGTTATGGCTATTTGAGTCACTTGGACATGTGTATTATGTGGCACATTGTGAATAAAGTTAGGTTGAATTTGGCTTATTTAATTTTCAAGAACATGTGCAAAGCTTATGGAATTGGAAAACTGCCTTATGCACATCTCTTGACTACTGTGTTTAAAGAGCTAAATGTAAATGTTTCTAAGGAAAGCTCTAGGACTGATTTGATTGTGCTTCGAGAAATACACTCTGACACTGATGGAAGAAAGAAACAGTTTGAAAAGGGTGGTTCTTCCTCAGCTAAGGTTGGTTCCGATTCTACAAATGAATTTATGAGTGAACTTCATTTTTAGTTTACTAGTCTGTTTGCTACTATTGATTTTTAGTTTGCTACTACACACCTTACTGCGTTTAAATTTGGGCTAACATGATTCTTTTTGGGTTCTTTTCTCCTGTTTCCTTTTTGATTGATGACAAAAAGGGGGAGAATAGGATGGATATGATGGATATGGACATGTGGATATGTGTGTGAATATGTGTTGATACTTGTGTTGATGGATATGGAAATATGGAAATGTGTTAATATACTTGTGAAGTGTGATGATATGTGAATATGTGTGTTTATACTGGTGATTATATTTGCGAATTGTGAATATGCTTTATAGCATAAATTCAGGGGGAGCTTATAATAGATTTCTTGGAAATTATGTGCATATATTTAGGGGGAGCATTTTCGGTATACTATACTTGGATTTACATACTCACATAATCTTTCACACACTCTTATTTTTTTATTGTTGATTCAGTTGAGTTTTGTCATCATCAAAAAGGGGGAGATTGTTGACCCCGTGTAGCTCAAAATGAGCATTGATTTTGATGATAACAAAACTCAAAGAGAATCTATCTAACCCAACTTCAAAGTGATGTGTAGATTCTTTGTCTTATTACTAAAGAATTCTTGAAGTTGCATCTAATGAGAAAGGGTACTCAAAGGCATTTCAAGACAAATACAAAATGAGAAAAGGACAAGACTATGGAAGCCAAGACTCAAAAAAAAGGTATGAAAGGCATAGTATTAAGGAGTGAGTCTTAGGTCTTTTGTGAAAAGAATGAATGAGAATTTAGTCATATGGAGCTCAAAAATAAAATTTTATTTTCTGATTACTTTTTCTCATCATGACCTTGGATACTACCATTGAAATATTTTTAAGGTCTAAATCATTTTACATTGCAAGTTGAGACATGCAGCTGTTGACTTAGTTTGCTAACTGGTTTGCTATGTTTTTTAGTTTGCTAATGAGTTTGCTAAAAACGTTAGTTTACTAACCATTCTTGTTGCTCCTAAAATTTCATTAGTTTGCTAATTTATCAGAGCTGCTCAACTTCGCACAAAAGGACAAAATAACGGCTATTTTGTCTTGGGCAGTGTGTGTAACGTTCCAAAAGGGTTTCAAACGGTCTAAAATGATTTGGGACTATAAATACACATTCTCTACTTCATTTACACTTAATGAACGCTTACATTTGAACTCCAACATTGATTTTTCATTTATTGCTTTCATTCAAGAGCTTTAAAGATTTTGAGCTTCCATTGGCAAATCAACTCATCTCTTCTTTATAGTTTGATTTGTATTGAGTAAGAGTGAGTGTTGAAATATTGAATTGCATTCAAGAGAGGTTGTACAAGCACCTATTAAAGCTTGGGAGAGTTAGTGCTTGTGATTGCACTTGAGAAGGTTTCAAGCTACCTTGGTGTAAAAGCTTGGTGTTGAGAAATTGTAAAGGGCTTTTGGTCTCTTGCCTTCAAAAGAGCAAATAGTGGAGAGAAGACTCAAAGAGGGTTCTTTGAGAGAGTGGATGTAGGCTAGTTAAGCCGAACCACTATAAAAATCCTTGTGTTTGATCTCTCTATCCTTTACCTTTTTACTTTTGTGCAATTTTAAATTTTTCCTCATATACATAATATTGAATGTTGGTTAAATAGATTGAGTTGATAAATTTGTGGACATATTGAGTGACTTGAGAAATTGGTTGTATATTGTATGATAAATGCTTTGTTAGATATTGCCATATATATTGATTAAGGCTTGAATTGCAACCTAGGAACACATTGTTGAAGCACATATTATTTTCATTATATATAGAGAAACACTTAGTTAAACAAAGCCACAATTTTTCATTAGGCTACAAGCAAGGGCCGAAAAATTGTTAAAGTCTAATTCACCCCCCTCTTGGACTATTTTTGGGACAACACTTAGATTATTAAACGAAAGTCCGATTGAGTTGAGCTCGCTTGCAGGATTTGGATTGGGAGAGTTGTATAGGAGATTAACTCCCATATTTATGTATTGATGTTACACACAAGGTGTGCAAGTAGCTCCAGACTATTTTCTTGTGCGAATATTGAATGAATTATTTTTATGTGTGATAGATATGCATTTCATGGTAGACTGCACTAGTTTTAGATAGTTATAGAAATTGCATCTATAATCAATATTTAAACTGTCTGAGTCAAATGCTCATTCCTATTTAAATAATTTTTTCAGGTTACAGGAGCGAGTATATTTTTTTTCGAATCTAACCTGTATTTTCCTCTGCAGGTTATGCTTCTTAGTTTAATAGTTTTTATTGTGTCTGCTTATTTGTTTATTTATTTATCTATTTGTTTAATTACTAGAACTTCGCTGTGATATTGGTTTATGAATATATTGTATTATTTAATAAAAAATTTATGATATTAAATAGTTTGCATGTGATGGATATCAAAGTTGAGTTAAGCTCTCTTAGTTTTAGTTTTCTGATAATTATTAGGTTGAGTTAGTTCAATTAAATTTATAATATTTTATTTTATTTTATTTGCATATTGGGCCTTAATTTTAGTCCTGGTTATGGGTTTGGGAACAGTGGGTTTTACTATGGGCCTCGGGTGCTTTATACTTGCTCAGGTCCTAGTGCCGGTCCTGCCCGCATGATCAGGTCATGATATTAATTTATAATAATTTATATTTATTTATTTTTATTATGAAAGATGCGAATGTTTCTTTTTAAAATTTGAATTAAAAAATTATTTTTAAATTATTATTAATTAACAGGTGAGCCTATTTTTATATTATTTTTTATTTTTAATAAAAATTTAAAATGAATTTTTTTAAAATTAAAAAAAATTACTTTTTACCAAAAAAAAAACTCTTATTTTATTTTAGGGGAAATTTATTAAAAATTTAACATCTCATTACCAAATATATCTAAGAATAAATTTTGTGTATATTCTTTTTCAAATTAAAGAGATTATCCCGTGTTGCACAATAATAATATAATTTTTTTTAATTTTTATTTTTATTTAATCTAAATCCAATAAACTTCAATCTATTAAGTTATTTATTTTTCTTATATATTGAAAAAAAATAGTTATATATTAATTTGTATACTAATATATATAAAATTAATAATATTTAATTTGAACTGAAATAATAACTGAATTAAAATTATAAATCGATATTTTCCTTATTCAGTAATTAAACAGGTTTTGTAACAACCCAAAAATTAAAAATAATAATAATAATAAAAATAAATTAATTAATTAATTAAAAATTAAATTCAACATTTAAAATTTTTCCAAGAATGAATCTGGACAACATGTCTGTCCAGGTTTATTCCAAAAAAAAAAAAAAAAATAAAACCCAGCAGCCCACCCCCCCCCCCCCCTTTAAACTCTCTCCCGTCACTCTCCCTCCCCCTCCCTTTTTTTTCCTACCGGCAAGCCTCCAGCCACCATGGCCAGCGAGCGTCCCCACAGGTGATGTCGACAGGCCGCCAGCCGGGCTTGCCGTGGCGCAAATGGAGGAGTTTTCCCCATCAACGTGCGCATAGTGGGCAGCAATTTTTTGACGCGATTCCGGCTTTATCCGACGTCCAATCGAGGCAGTTCAGGTGGCATTGGAAAGCTTGTTCCGAGCGCCTTCTTTTGATACCAATTTTGCAGAAAATGGAGGTCGGATGAGTGAGATATGGACGAAAGAAGTTTTAGGTTTTTCAAGCTTTTAGGTCAGATCTAGGACGATCCGACTATTGGATTGACGATCCGAGACCACCTATGGACTGAGGGAGAGGAGAGGAACATAATGGTATGATTAGATCCGGCAGATGTCGCCGGCCACCGTGCGCGGTGGTTCCGGCGATGGCTCCAGTGAGCTTTGGAGATGATTTAACTTCTAGAGGCTTCCTCATAAATTTTTGGAATTTTTGAGACACAGATAAGCTTCGGGTAAGATTATTTTTATTATTTCTTTGTCTGTGGAGCATAAATGCAGTATTTCTTAAATAGAAAAAATTGGAGAAAAATTCTAAGAAAAATATATGATGAAAGTAAAATTATTTGGAGATATTCTATGGTATTTGTTAAATTTTTGACTGATTGTAGAATATTTTTGAAAAATATAGATGGATTTTAGTTAGATTTTTAGTATATAGGCATATAAGATTATTTGAAATTATGATATTTAAATTTTATATGATTGGTTGAAGCTTGAGGATGGAGGTTTAAATATGTGAATATTGAATTAGGTTGAATTAAGAATATGTTAGCTGTTGGAAACTTATGGAATTGAGTAATATTCTTGAATAAAATATTTATGGGTGATTAGAAAATTACAATTACTTTTGCGATAGCTTTATAACTTTATTAAGGACAGTAGGGCCAAATTTTAGAATTTTTAGAGCTTGTTTGAGTGGATTTTTACAAAATGTCAATTTTAGGGACTAAAACGTAATTTTTAAGATTTTGAGTATTGCTTGGTTTGGAGGGCCCAGGAGGGGCCATATAATGATGATGAGATATGGGTTGAGTTTAGAAGTGCTATTTGAACCATTTTTTGCAGGTTGGGTAGGTCCCAAGTATAGGGGAAACTCTATCAGATTTCCGGCATGAATTAGGTTGTCTGTTGTCTCTTTAGAGTTTTATTTTGACTTTGTACTAATAAATTTATAATATAATTATTTAGGTGATCGATGTCAGCTATTTTCCTCCATCCAGTAGCCACAATAGTCCTCAGTGTACTATGAGTAAAATATTAATTATTATTATAATTTCGATATTATTATATGTTCAAGCATGTCCATGCATCACTTATTAATATATATCTATGTAGTTAAACACTAGGCACGTTTTATATTGCATTCATAATTGATGAAGTGCCATGGATGTTTTTTATGGTAATTTGGAGCAGTGTGCGTGCGTTGGTGTGCGTGTGGTATGGTATTGGATATGGATAGGACAGGTAGACACAACTTGAGAGACACTTGCTGGGACTCGGTCCTTTATGGATAAGTCGGGGTAAACACGGCTTGAGAGACACTCACTGGGACCCCACATTTGGTTTATTAAGCGAAAGTCCGACTTCAGAGACACTCGCTGGCAGAGGTTGGATTAAGAGGGTTGTATAGGGGATCAGCTCCCATATGTGTACAATCTGAACATTACTGGGTGTGTTAGTGCTCCAAATTACCTTTTTACTGTTATGATGTGAATTGTATTAAAATTATGATGATGTTGCATTTCATTCCACATGGTGCATTAGCTTTAGATAGCTATAGAAATTGTACTTAAAATTGGTATTTTACCCTCTGAGTCGAATGTTCACTCCTGTTCACCTATTTTTCCAAGCTACAGGAGGAGTTCTTTTACAGAGCAACCTGTTTTCTTCCTTGCAGGTTTAATGACAGTTATTTAATTATTTTTATTATTTTTTTTTCTAAATTTAAAATCTAGAACTCCACATGTGTTAGAAGTAGTATAGATCTTATTAGGAATTGAAGGAGCGGAAGCGTAAAAAACACAAGTTTATACCATTGAATTCAAAAATTTTCACCTAGGGTCACATGCATCATGCAAGATTTATTTTTATCTATTTGATTTCAATGATAAACAACATATTAAAACTCTTTTAATATGTTTTTGGATCTGTATTTGCCATTTAAGATTTTAAAATTAATCAGATTAATTTTAGAATCCTAGATTAAATCAAGAACAAACACAGTGACCTCTTGATGCACTGCAGTATATTTGCGCCTTTGAGATGCCTCTTCAGGACACCAGATGTTGTCCCTCTAGATTGTCCACACCAAGAACACCTATGACAGCCCTTGAACAGCTTCTAAAGCTTTTTCTATTAATTAGAAAATCAAGTTCTACCTTTTAAAAGATTAGAGATGTAAACAGGACACTAGAAATAATTTCTGGTTTTTTTAATTCAAGAGATTGTTTCTCTAATCTCTTGGATTGATGAAAGAAGAAGAAGAAGAGGAGAGAATTGCACACCAAGGTGGCGGCACAAAGGAGTGGCTTCTACTTGTGTTTTATTTTTTTTCTCATAACAACACTTATATAGCTAGGTTAACACATTAAACCCTTATCACATATCACCTTTGATTAGCTCTAGGTTTAAGTGATCCAATCAAATTGTGCCAAGTGTCAAACCTATATTTAATCTTAATTTTAATCATCTTATATGATTAAAAAATATTTGGCAAGCTTATGTGTAATGCCATGTGTCACCATTTCATGGTGCCACGTGTCACACTGTGAAATGACCAAAATGCCCCTGTGTTTTAATTTTGAGTTCTTAACCCAAAATAATTATTTCTCTTCTTCTAATTAATTTATATCAAATATAAATAAATTAATTAATCTCTATTAATTAATTTCTCATTAATTAAATTCATATTTAAACACTTTAAATATAAATTTAACTTATACTATACATCCAATAATCTAGATTTGGTCTCAAGTCATGCTAGGGACTTTGCAATCTAATTGCAAATCAAACCTATTTAATTAATCAATTAAACTATTTAATTAATTAATTAAATCATATTTAATTAGGTGATAACTTGTGTATGTGTGTGACTTACTAGGCTCATCACTAATTGGCAATGAGATATGATATCAACTCTTAATACCATCAGAACTCTTTCTTACCATAAATGATTTCTCTAAATCATTTTATGCACCTCATAGACCATGGTTAACACCTAGCATAGCATGCCATGGACACCCAATTAGTAATAAGGTTTACCTTAAATGAACCTATAATCATATGTTACCATGCACTAGAATCTCTCTGTTATAAAATCCCAACTCAAGCTGGAGTCATGGTTTATGTTAAACTCCATTTGCTATGAATATTATGTTCTTTTTTAATTTCAGTTCTTAATTAAAAAGATTTTCTCATCAAAAACTCTTTTCTGAATAAATCTATTTGTCCTGGCCAGGAACTTGAAATATCAAGAACAATTAAATGAACATAGGATTTTATCTCTATTTACTTAGAGGAATAGATTCCATCTTGATCAACACTTACCTCCATATATAACTAGTAGGAGCCAACACATGCCCATATACCCATACACAGTACAAGTATGAAAGCAGTATCAAACTCAAACTACCTATATACAAGATAACCGTGCTATCTCAGGTCTAAAGATTATATGCACTGATATGATTTATGACAAAACATTGACAAGAGTAAACTCCATGTGCTTGTCATAAGTGTCACTGGTTCGGCCTACTTATCATTTATAAGTACCTATCATGTTTGTCATATGGCATGAGACTCACCATTCCATCTTATTTATATCTCATATAAATAACTTGGGAACAAACATGAATACAATCTTTCTGGATAAGTCATGTCCTTATTATGAAGTATCCTCGATTGTGAACCTATTTATGATACTTTGTGCTAGAAATAATGTCACTCATATTCTTAACAACTTATGAATAATATTTCTAAAAAAATATCAATGGACCTTTTCTATTACACATAAATATATTATGTAAATGGAAAAGTGGCAAAGCCTTTTATTAATAAAAATATATACAAGATACATACTAAATGATATGCTCTAGGGCATACTACTAACAATCTCCCACTAGCACTAGAGCCATTCATTACAATATCTTAGACCTATCTTCTCAAGATGTCGGTCTAGCTGAGTCTGTGACATAGGCCTAGTGAATGGATCAGCTGGATTTTCAGTTGATGCTATTTTCTGCAAGGCTACATTGCCTCGCCCAACTATTTCTCTAATAATGTGGTAGCGCCTTTTTATGTGTTTGGATTTTTGGTGAGACCTGGTTTCCTTAGCCTGTATGACTGCTCCATTATTGTCACAGTGTAGTGGAACTGCTGACTCAATGGAAGGAACTACTGTAAGTTCTGTCACGAACTTCTTTATCCAAATAGCTTCCTTTGCAGAATCTGATGCAGTAATATACTCAGCCTTTGTAGTGGAATCTACAGTCGTGCTCTATTTGGAACTCTTCCAACTGACTGCATGTTGACCCCGTGTAGCTCAAAATGAGCATTGATTTTGATGATAACAAAACTCAAACAGAATCTATCTAACCCAACTTTAAAGTGATGTGTAGATTCTTTTTCTTATGTATAAAGAACCTTTAAAGTTGCACCTAAGGAGAAAGAATACTCAAAGGCATCTCAAGATAAATCCAAGATGAGAAAAGAACAAGATTATGAAAGCCAAGACTCAAAGTAAAGGTATGAAAGTCATAAAGTTAGAAATTGAGTCTTAGGACTTATGTGAAAAGAATGGATGAGAGTTTAGTTGAATGGAGCTCAAAAATAAAACTTTATTTTCTAATTATTTTATAATTTTTTTTCTCTCATCATGACCTTGGACTCTGCTATTGGAACTTATTTTTTTTTCTTAAGGTCTAAATCATTTTTTTTAAAATATTACAAGTTGAGACATGCAGCTGTTGACTTAGTTTGCTAACTGCTTTGCTAAAATATTAGTTTGCTATTGTGTTTGCTAAAACATTATTTTACTAACTAGTTTACTGCTGCTGCCAAAATTTCATTAGTTTGCTAAATGATCAGAGCTGCTCAACTTCGCACAAAAAGACAAAATAACGACCATTTTGTCTTGAGCAGTGTGTATAACGTTCCAAAAAGGTTTCAAACGGTCTAAAATGATTTGGGACTATAAATACACCTTCTTTACTTCATTTTACACTTGATGAAAGCTTACATTTGAACTCTAAATTTGATTTTTCATTTATTGCTTTCATTTAAGAGCTTTAAAATTTTTGAGCTGCCATTGGCAAATCAACTCATCTCTTCTTTATAGTTTGATTTATATTGAGTAAGAGTGAGTGTTACAACATTGAATTGCATTTAAGAGAGGTTGTACAAGCACCTATTGAAGCTTGAGAGTGTGAGTGCTTGAGATAGCACTTGTCAAGGGTTCAAGCTACCTTGGTAAAAGCTTGGTGTTGAAAAAGTGTAAAGGGCTTTTGGTCTCTTGCCTTTAAAAGAGCTAATAGTGGAGAGAAGACTCAAAGAGGGTTCTTTGAGAGAGTGGATGTAGGCTAGTTAAGCCGAACCACTATAAAAATCATTGTGTTTGATCTCTCTAACCTTAACCTCTTTACTTTTGTGCAATTTAATTTTTATACATGACATTGAATGTTAAATGAATAGATTGAGTTGGTATATTTGAGAATTTATGAGTATGATGAGAAACTAGTTGAATATCTTGTGATGCATGTTATGTTAAAAATTGCTATAAATATTGATTAAGGCTTAAATTGCAATTTAGGGACACTTTATTGAAATACATACCACTGTCATTATATATTAAGAAGCACCTAGTTGAACTAAGCCACAATTTTTCATTAGGCTACAAGCAAGGGTCGAAAAATTATAATAGTCCAATTCACCCCCCTCTTGGACTATTTTGGGACAACAAATTGGTATTAGAGCTTGTCTCTCTTGCTTAGGGTGTTACAACCTTAGAGTGATCCATAATGGCTGGTTCATCTAGCAATACTGCCAGTATACCTACAGCACTAGCTGAAGGCTACTCAATCACTAGACCACCACTCTTTAATGGCACTAATTATTCATCTTGAAAAGTAAGAATGAGAAATTTCATACAATCTGTAGATATTGATGCATGGAGAATTATTAAAAATGGTCCACATGTTCCTCAAAAGAATGGTATAGGAACTACAAAAGTTCCAAAACATGAAGATGAATATGATGACAATGATTGGAAGAAAATTTCTATAAATGCTAAAGCTATTAATATTTTGCATTGCTCACTTGACCTTAATGAATACAATCGTGTTTCAGGATGTCAATCTGCTAAGGAAATTTGGGATAAGCTTGAAGTCACTTATGAAGGAACTGATGTCGTCAAAGAGTCCAAAGCAAACCTTCTTATTCGAGATTATGAGCTATTTGAAATGAAACCAAGAGAATCAATTGCAGATATGAGTACAAGGTTTACCGATCTTGTAAATCTTCTCAAAGCACTTGGTAAAAGATTTGAGGAAGCTGAAATTGTGAAGAAAATTCTTAGATCACTTCCAAAATCTTGGGAAGCAAAGACAACAGTTATCCAAGATACCAAGGATTTTAAAACATTCACTTATGATAAACTCATTGGATCTCTCATTGCACATGAGATGGTATATAAGAAAGATGAAGTTGAAAATGAGCAAAAGAAGAAGAAAAGCATTGATCTCAAGTCAAACAAGGATGAAGATAAGAAGAAAGGAGTTGCATTCAAAGTTGACTCAAGTGACAACTCATGTGCCTCAAGTGATGATGATGATGAAATGGCTATGCTTGAAAGAAAATTCAAAAGAGCTTTCAAGAAGGGAGGAAGCAAATACAAGAAATTCTTGAAAAAGTATATTCCCAAGGATAAACATTTCAGGGATTCAAAAGAAGAAATTGTATGTTATGAGTGTCACAAACCTGGAAATATCAAGCCCAAATGTCCATTACTCAAAAAGAAGAAAGGAAAAGAAGATAGGAGCAAGAAAGCTATGAAAATAGTATGGAGCAATAGTGAAGAATCTTCAAATGATGAATCAGGTGACAAAGAGACTGCTCTTCTTTGTATGATGGCGCTTGAAGAGAAAGTCGAGAGTTCACAAAAGGAAGAAGAAAGTGACAATGAGGTAAGCTCTTATGAATCTCCTAATGTAGAAGAACTCGAACTTGCATTTGCTAGAGTATATGATGAGTATAGAAATTACAAGAGAAAATGCACTAAAATGAATTTAGAGATTGAATCATTGAGATCACAAAATATTGCTATATCTAATGTGTATAAAGAAAATGAATTTTACAAAGGACAAATTGCCTTGTTTAAAGAACTAGATTTAGAGTTGAAAATCTCAAAAGAGACTTGTGAAATTATCATTAAGAAAAATAAAGTTCTTGAAGCTAAAATAGAATCTTTGACAAATGATTTGGCAAAATTTACAAAAGGAAAAGAAACTCTAGATGTACTTCTTGGAAACCAAAGAATTTCAAATGAAAAGTATGGAATTGGTTTTGATGGTTTCATGAACTATGGTAAATATAAGAATCATTTCATTAAAGCATCTACATCCTCCTTGCCTAATGTTACATGTTATTATTGCAATAAAAGAGGTCATATGGTTAGTTCTTGTGCACTTAGGAAAGGTCTTCTTAAGGTAAAGAAGGTATGGGTGCCAAAGGGAACCTTACCTAAGGTCACTAACCCCCAAGGACCCAAAGTTGCTTGGGTACCTAAAGCTCAGTGATTAAATTTCAGGTTTGTTTCAAAGGGATGAAGGAAAGTGAAAAATGGTATATAGATAGTGGTTGTTCAAAGCACATGACTGGTGAAAAGGACAAGTTTTCAAAAATCACAATGGATGATGGAGGACATGTAAAATTTGGAGATAAAGGGAAAGGAAAAATAATTAGAAATGGCACAATTGGAACCAACCCTTGCATTGAAGATGTATCGCTTGTTGAAGGTTTGAAATATAACTTGCTAAGTGTAAGCCAACTTTGTGATAAAGGTTTTGAGGTAAAGTTTACTTCATCTCTATGTACAATCAATAACTTAGATAATGACACATTGTTCATTGCCAATAGATCCAATAAGTTTACTTGCTTGACATGAATAATTTTGAAACTAATCATGGTACATGTCTAGTATCTTTTGATAACTCTAGTTATTTGTGGCATAGAAGACTGGGTCATGCAAGCATGCATACACTTTCAAAATTGTCTAGGAAAGAACTTGTTAATGGTCTTCCTAAGATTAATTATGAAAATGAATTTCAATGTAGAGCATGTGCACTAGGAAAGCATACTAGAGCATCTTTTAAATCTAAAAATATTGTGTCTACCACTAGGCCATTAGAATTGCTTCATCTTGATTTATTTGGTCCCGTATCTCCTACTAGTCTTGGTGGGAAGACATATGCTTTAGTTATTGTTGATGACTATTCAAGATATACATGGACATTCTTCCTTGCTCACAAGGATGAGACTTTTGCGAAATTCACCTCTTTTAGTAAAATGGTTCAAAATGAAAAAGGTTTTTGCATCACATCTATAAGAAGTGACCATGGAACTGAATTTGAAAATCATTTATTTGAGAGATATTGTAATAAACATGGAATCAACCATAATTTTTCAGCTCCTAGAACCCCACAACAAAATGGAGTTGTAGAAAGAAAAAATAGGACTTTGCAAGAAATGACTAGAACAATGTTGAATGAAAATAATTTGCCAAAGTACTTTTGGGCTGAAGCTATTAATACATCTTGCTATGTGTTGAATAGAATTTTGATTAGACCAATTTTGAAAAAGACCCCATATGAGCTGTGGAAAGGAAGAAAACCAAATATCTCATATTTCAAAGCATTTGGTTGTAAGTGCTATATTTTAAATAACAAGAAGGATAACTTAAAGAAATTTGATGCTAAATCTGATGAAGGAATCTTTCTTGGATATTCAACAAAGAGTAAAGCCTATAGAGTGTTCAATAGAAGAACTTTAGTTATTGAGGAAACTATTCATGTTTTGTTTGATGAGACTAATCCTTCTATCAGAAGGAAAAATGTTTGTGATGATAACAATGAGCAGGTATTTGGAAAAGAAAATATAATATCAAGTCAAGAAATGGAACAAATTGATGACAAAGATGAAGAAACTCAAGGAGATACCACAATAGATGTCCATGATGCCAATAATGATCAAATCAATGAAGAAATGCCAAATTTGGAAGAATTACAAGTGAATGAGCCCCAACATGAAGATTTACCTAAAGAATGGAGATTCCATAGAAATCATCCCCAAGAAGACATTATTGATGATCCATCTCAGAGGATGATGACTAGAGCACAATTGAGAAGATATTTTGGTAATGTTGCTTTTGTTTCACAAATTGAACCTAAATGTTTTGAAGATGCTCAAAATGATGAAAGTTGGATTCTTGCCATGCAAGAAGAACTAAATCAATTTGAGAGAAATAAAGTTTGGAATTTAGTGCCTAAACCAAAAGATCATTCAATTATTGGTACTAAATGGGTTTTTAGAAACAAAATGGATGAAAAAGGCAATGTTGTTAGGAACAAAGCTAGACTAGTGGCTCAAGGCTACAACCAAGAGGAAGGGATTGATTTTGATGAAACCTTTGCTCCGGTTGCTAGAATTGAAGCTATTAGAATGTTGTGTGCTTTTGCATGTTACAAGGACTATATGCTTTATTAAATGGATGTTAAGAGTGCATTTTTAAATGGTTATATTGATGAGGAGGTGTATGTTGCACAACCTCCAGGCTTTGAAAATCATGAGCATCCAAATCGTGTTTATAAACTTACTAAAGCTTTATATTGTTTAAAAGAAGCTCCTAGAGCATGGTATGAAAGGCTTAGTAAATTCCTTTTACAAAATGATTTCCAAAGAGACAAAGTGGACACAACACTTTTTGTTAAGAAGCATCATAATGATATGCTCATTGTGCAAATTTTTATTGATGATATAATTTTTGGTGCTACTAACGAATCTCTTTGCAAGAAATTTTCTAAGATTATGCAGAATGAATTTGAAATGAGCATGATGGGTGACCTCACATTCTTCCTTAGACTTCAAATTAAGCAAATGAAAGATGGCATCTTCATAAATTAATCAAAGTACATCAAGGATATGTTAAAGAAATTTAAAATGGAAGATTTGAAGAGCATGGGCACTACTATGAGTTCAATAATTAAAATGAACAATGATGAAAAAGGTAAAGAAGTAGATACAAAGCTTTATAGAGGTATGATTGGCTCTCTTTTGTACCTTACTGCATCTAGACCAGACATACACTTTAGTGTTTGCTTGTGTGCAAGATTTCAATCATGTCCAAAAGAATCCTGTCTAAGTGTAGTTAAAAAGATCTTTAGATATCTCATGGGCACATACTCAATTGGTTTATGGTATCCAAAATGTGAATCATTTAATCTTGTTGGTTATAGTGATTCCGATTTTGCTGGAAGTAGATTGGATTGAAAAAGCACTTTAGGTACTTGTCAATTTCTTGGTCTTGCACTAGTTTCTTGGCACAGTAAGAAACAAACTTCAGTAGCTTTATCTACAGCTGAGGCAAAATATATAGCTGTTGGTAGTTGTGTTGCTCAAATTTTATGGATGAAACAACAATTGGAAGATTTTGGTTTAAAATATAATCTTGTTCCAATTAGGTGTGACAACACAAGTGCCATAAACTTGATCAAAAATCCAATCCAACATTCAAGAACAAAACATATTGAGACCAGAAATCATTTCATTAGAGATCATGTTCAAAATAGAAATATCAAAATAGAATTTGTTGCCTCTGAAAATCAACTTGCTGATATTTTTACAAAACCACTTAATGAGGAAACCTTTTGTAAAATTAGAAGGGAAATTGGCATGAGTGAACCACTTGCTTGAAATTTAAGTTATAGTAATTTAATATATTTGCATTTTATCCAATGTGTGAGTAATTTGCTGTGATATAAGTTTGCTGAGAAAACTATAAAGAACATTAGCTAACTTGTTTGTGTACTCGAGAAATTAGTTTACTAAGTTGTATGCTAATGTTGTGTGACTAAAATTAGTTTGCTATATCGTGTACTGTTCAAATTTCAAACCAAAAAGTGATTGTGCTTGAAACTCTCTGCACTTCAAACAATGCACTTACCTATTCACATTTGGTATCACATTCTCAGTGCTGTGTCAGACATATAGAAATATATATATGTGCATATAAAGATAGATAGACATATTTGAAATAAATAAAAAAAAGAAATAAGTTCAGATAAATACACTAGAATAGAAAAGCGCGGGACTCAAGAAACTTAAACCTCTGCTACACGAAACCGTCACCCATTTTTCCTCTCTCCTCTGCATTGGCTTACGGCACTACATCTCTAAATTTTTTTTTTTTCGGTAAATCTAACCCATTTTCATCAGATCACTTATCTCTCTCATTTCTCCTTCATTCATCACTGCACCGAAAGCCATTTTAGATTTCATCATTCTTCTTAGCCTCTATTTCCCATCGATGGCTCGCACTAAATGCAAAACACCTGCTGTTGCTGCTGCTTCGCCCTCCTCATCACCATCTGAAGATCTCCCTGTCACTGTATTACGGAAGAAATTGAAAGAAAAGAAGAACTCACCTGAACCTGAATCAACTAGTGTATCCTCCAACCCATTTAAGGTTGTCGAACCCGCTGTATCCGGACCAGAAAAGAAAAAGGGGAGAAAAATGTGTGGGATTGATACCCAATGCAAAAAGGGTGCTGCCCAATCTTCGGGTTCTGTTGATAAAGCGTTGTTTGATTGTAAATTCATCAAATGAGATTACTTTGGTCAGGTAAATTTTCAATTCAAAGAACTTTTTGAGTTTCAAGAATGGATGACTGTTTGTGAGTGTACAAATGCTTATTACCCTAGAATGGTTCAAGAATTTTATAGAACTCTCAGAATAGTTAATGAAGAAGACAAATTTGAAGTTGCCTTGAATGATAGTGCGTATGTTATTTCTGTTGAGATGATTGCTAAGGCTTTACAATTGCCTAATGATGGAAATAAAATCTCTACTCATAGAGATGTTGCTAGGGTTCCAGGCTTTAACTTGGCTGAGTTTGAAAATGAAGTCTTTCCTGCCAACACTGCCACTAGTGAAAAGTCCACTAGCACAAAAGCTTTTCAACATATTAAAATCATTCACAGTATGGTGAACTACATTTTTTGTCCTAAGTCTGGCAGCTATAGCTATTTGAGTTACCTGGATATGTGCATCATGTGGCATATTGTTAACAAAGTAAGGATGAATTTGGCTTATTTGATTTTCAAGAATATGTGTAAAGCTTATGGGATTGGAAAATTGCCTTATGCACATCTCTTGACTGCTTTATTTAAAGAGTTAAATATCAATGTCTCTAAGGAAAGTTCTAGGACAGATTTGATTGTGCTTAGAGAAATTCACTCTGATACTGATGGAAGAAAGAAACGGTTTGAAAAAGGTGGTTCTTCCTCAGCTAAAGCTGGTTCAGATTCTACAAGTGAGCTTATGAGTGAGCTTCAAGGGCTAAAAACTGCTATTAATGAGCAATTTAGTACAACACATCAGTCTATTGAACTTCTGAGAAAATTTGTGGATGTGGTTGACTACAAAGTGAGTCACTTGCTTACTCAAAATGAGGAATTGAAGAAACTGATTGTAGATCTTCAGCAGGCCAGGGAAACTGGTTTCCCAACCAAAGTTGAGACTGCTGTACCTGCAAATGATGCCTCATCTCCTGCTACTCAAGTCTCTACTCATGGTACTGATAGGGCTGATGGTACTAGGCTTGGTGAGTCTCCAGCTGCTGTGGCACATGAAAGTGAACAAGTGGTTGAATCTGAAATTGAACCTGCAGCTGAAGCCCCTGTTGAACATACTAGTGAACAGGTTGTTGAACCTGAAGTTGGACCTGCAACTGATGTCCCTATTGAGCATGGTAGTGAAAAGGTTGTAGAACCTGAAAGTGAGCCTGCTGTTGAACCTCAGAGTGACCAACTTCTAGAACCTGCAGCTGCCTCTACACAGCAAAAGGAAGCCTCTCTAAAGGATCACCAAGAGAGTGCTCCATCTCAACTCTCTGCAGCTGCTGCACCTCCAGCCAAGAAAGGTAGAAAAAGATCTAAGTCTACGGTATTAAATCCATACCAGTCCCTAGCTGCTGCCCTTCAAACTCCCTCTGATGAGGATAAGCCACAGAAGCATGACCAGTTGGTTGACCAAGGTTCTCAGCCACCTGCTGCTAAACCTTCCAGGAAAAGGATGGTGCCTTCCAAGGCTCCTCGAAGGAGCAAAAGACTAAATGATTAGAACATAATCTGGATTCTTTAGTTTCCTATCTGCATTTTTAGTTTACTAGTATGTTTGCTACTATTGCTAACTGATTTTTCAGTTTGCTACTGTTTACCTTACTGCGTTTAACTTTGGGCTAACTTGATTCTTTTTGGGTTAATATCTCTTGTTTCCTTTTTGGATGATGACAAAAAGGGGGAGAGTAGGATGGATATGTGTTTATACTTGTGTTTATACTTATATTTTGAAAATGGAAGCATGTTTATGTGCATATTATTTTTTTTGAGAATATTGTGAATATCTTATGAACATGCTTTATAGCATAAACTCAGGGGGAGCTTTTGTATAGCTGATAATTGTCTTGGAAATTATGTGCATATATTTAGGGGGAGCATTTTTCTGCATACTAACTTGCTTGGATATACATAATCTTACGCTCATTTTTATTTCTTGATTGATGATTCAATTGAGTTTTGTCATCATCAAAAAGGGGGAGATTGTTGACCCCGTGTAGCTCAAAATGAGCATTGATTTTGATGATAACAAAACTCAAACAGAATCTATCTAACCCAACTTTAAAGTGATGTGTAGATTCTTTTTCTTATGTATAAAGAACCTTTGAAGTTGCACCTAAGGAGAAAGAATACTCAAAGGCATCTCAAGATAAATCCAAGATGAGAAAAGAATAAGATTATGAAAGCCAAGACTCAAAGTAAAGGTATGAAAGTCATAGAGTTAGAAATTAAGTCTTAGGACTTATGTGAAAAGAATAGATGAGAGTTTAGTGAAATGGAGCTCAAAAATGAAACTTTATTTTCTAATTATTTTATATTTTTTTTTCTCTCATCATGACCTTGGACTCTGCTATTGGAACTTATTTTTTTTTCTTAAGGTCTAAATCAATTTTTTTTAAAATATTACAAGTTGAGACATGCAGCTGTTGACTTAGTTTGCTAACTATTTTGCTAAAATATTAGTTTGCTATTATGTTTGCTAAAACATTAGTTTACTAACTAGTTTACTGTTGTTGCCAAAATTTCATTAGTTTGCTAAATGATCAGAGCTGCTCAACTTAGCACAAAAAGACAAAATAATGGCCATTTTGTCTTGAGCAGTGTGTATAACATTCTAAAAAAGTTTCAAACGGTCTAAAATGATTTGGGACTATAAATACACCTTCTTTACTTCATTTTACACTTGATGAAAGCTTACATTTGAACTCCAACTTTGATTTTTCATTTATTGCTTTCATTCAAGAGCTTTAAAATTTTTGAGCTACCATTGGCATATCAACTCATCTCTTCTTTATAGTTTGATTTATATTGAGTAAGAGTGAGTGTTACAACATTGAATTGCATTTAAGAGAGGTTGTACAAGCACCTATTGAAGCTTGAGAGTGTGAGTGCTTGAGATAGCACTTGTCAAGGGTTCAAGCTACCTTGGTAAAAGCTTGGTGTTGAAAAAGTGTAAAGGGCTTTTGGTCTCTTGTCTTTAAAAGAGCTAATAGTGGAGAGAAGACTCAAAGAGGGTTCTTTAAGAGAGTGGATGTAAGCTAGTTAAGCCGAACCACTATAAAAATCATTGTGTTTGATCTCTCTAACCTTAACCTCTTTACTTTTGTGTAATTTAATTTTTATACATAACATTGAATGTTAAATGAATAGATTGAGTTGGTATATTTGAGAATCTATGAGTATGATGAGAAACTAGTTGAATATCTTGTGATGCATGTTATGTTAAAAATTGCTACAAATATTGATTAAGGCTTAAATTGCAATTTAGGGACACTTTATTGAAATACATACCACTGTCATTATATATTAAGAAGCACCTAGTTGAAGCAAGAGTCGAAAAATTGTAATCATCCAATTCACCCCCCTCTTGGACTATCTTGGGACAACACTGCACCTTCATTACAAATGAACACATATCCAGATGTAGACTTTCTATCATCGATATTTGATTGGAAATCAGAATCAGTATAACCATCCAATTGCAAGTCTCCACCTCCATATATCAAGAATAAATCCTTAGTTCTTCTCAAGTACTTAAGGATATTCTTAACAGCTATCCAGTGTTCCAAACCTGGATTGGATTGATACCTGCTAGTCAAACTAACAGTATATGTGATATCCGGCCTAGTACACAACATTGCATACATTAAACTTCCAATAGCTGAAGCATATGGAATCCTGGCCATCTTATCTCTTTCTTCAGGTGTCTTTGGAGACATCTCTTTAGAAAGATGGATACCATGTCTCACTGGTAACAATCCTCTCTTGGAATCAAGCATGTTAAACCTCTTTAACACCTTGTCCAAGTATAGACTTTGGGATAAACCAATTATTCTTTTCGCTTTATCTCTATAGATGTGAATCCTAAGAATATAGGTTGCCTCCCCTAAGTCTTTCATAGAGTATGTATTTGACAACAATATCTTTACAGTTGTCAACATACCTATGTCATTACCCATCAACAGTATGTCATCCACATATAAGACAAGGAAAGTGATAGCACTGTCACTAACCTTCTTATATACACATGGCTCATCCTCATTTTTTATAAAAACCAAAGGATTTAATGGCTTCATCAAAATGGATGTTCCAACTCCTCGAAGCTTGTTTCAACCCATAAATGGATCGCTTTAGTTTGCATACCTTGGAACCATCTTGAGATTCAAAACCCCTAGGTTGTTCCATGAAAATGTTTTCTTCAATGTATCCATTGAGAAAAGTTGTTTTGACATCCATTTGCCAAATTTCATAATCATAGTATGCAGCTATTGCTAATAGAATCCTAATTGATTTAAGCATGGCAACAGGTGAGAAAGTATCCTCATAGTCGATTCATTGCCTTTGGCGAAACCCTTTTGCTACTAGCCTTGCTTTATAGGTCTCTACCTTTCTATCAGAACCAATTTTCTTCTTGAAAACCCATTTGTTCCCTATAGGTATAATACCTTCAGGTGAGTCAACAAGATCCCAAACTTGATTCTTATATATGGAATCAATCTCGGATTTCATAGCATCAATCCGTTTTGAAGAGTCTATATCTGATATAGCTTCTTCATAGGTGAGTGGATCATCTCCATGATATATTTCTTCATGAGTAGACAACTCTTGTTCTTCTTCATGAAGGAAACCATATCTCACTGGTGGGTGAGATACCCTGGTTGTTCTACGAGGAACTGTTGTAGATGTTTCATCAACGGGTATAGGTTGACTAGATGGATCTATATCCATATGATCTGTTGATTGGTCAGAATTCTCCAATTCCAACTCTATTTGCCTTCCTTTGCCTCTTTTTTGAACAAACTGTTGTTCAAGAAATGTGACATCTCTACTTATCACAACCTTTTGGGAAGTAGGAAAATAAAAATAATATCCAAAACTATCTTTTGGATATCCAACAAATCAACCTTTTTCTGATTTGTTTTCCAATTTATTGGTGTTCAGCTTTTTGATATAAGCTGGACAACCCCAAATCTTAACATGCTTAAGACTTGGTTTTCTTCCATGCCATATCTCATAAGATGTGGAAGAAACTGATTTTGATGGAATCTTATTCAGAATATACACAGCTGATTCTAATGCAAATCCCTAAAAGGAGATTGGCATATTAGTATAGCTCATCATACTACGTACCATATCCAATAGGGTACGATTTCTCCTTTCAGATACACCATTCAGCTGTGGCGTTCCTGGAGGAGTCAACTGGGAAACAATGCCTTTGAATTGAATGACGGGTTTGGGTGCCCAGTATCTTAAGTTTTGGCTAGCTGAGTAAACATGGAAAAAAAATTTAAATTAATAATAATAAATAAAATAAAATAAAATTGCTGCAGAACCAGTTCTCGAGGTAGTAAAGGTATTATGTAGGCTACAAGATAAGAATAGAGATCACACAATAAATGTATGACTGTAATTTTTTGAGTTCCTTTCTAACTTCATATTGTTCAAAATAATAGTATAATCCAATTATAATAGTGTTAAGAGTAAAAAAAAAAATTATTAGCGAAGATAAATCATAGAAGGCCAGTGGATAGAGAAAGTACAGAATGAAAATTTAGACAATTGATTGCAGATGCAACATAATCTAAATGCCAGTGAAAGTACTAGCTAGAGTGGTCAAAAGACCAAATGCATAGGTACTAATCGTTGAATCTGGAGTGTCAAAGGACTAGCTAGAGTGGTCAAAGTAATGACACAAAGGAAATTGAAAATTTGAAGTATCATAGGAGTGAAAAGATGCATAGGTACTAATCGTTGAAGTCAAAGGACAAGTAAATATTTAGAATAAGATGCCTATGATAGGTGCTACAGGAAACATCTTATAGAATATTATAGGATAAGGAACATAAATCATGTCCTTGGGAAGCAGAAGGTTGAGGGGTAAGCGCCAAGGTTGATTGAAGTTAAGAGACATAAAGTCAAGTACAGAGAGGTATAGTGAATACTTGAGATGTCAGAAAAATGGTCAATGAATAGTTAAGAGATAAGAGCATCTCTAGGAAAAAAAATGATGATAATTAGGGCACTACAGTAAAAAAAAAAAAAAAAAATCTGAGAGCGAGGGAATGCAATCTATATTGCACGAAGAGTTTGGAGAATAAAGCATTTTAACCATCTTTGCTTAGTTGGAGGAGTAAATGCTCGCACCTATCCCAATAGACCTCTTTCCTTATCCCTTGTTTATTTGAAATTCGAGGACGAATTTTTCTTAAGGGGGGAAGAATGTAACAACCCAAAAAAAAATAATAATACTAACAAATAAATAAATAAATTAAAAATTAAATTAAACATTTAAAATTTAAAATTTTTCCAAGAATGAATCTGGATAACATGTTTGTCCCGGTTCATTCTCAAAAAAAAAAAAAAAAAAAACCTAGCAGCGCCCCCCCCCACCTTTTAAACTCTCTCCCGTCACTCTCCCTCCCCCTCCCTTTTTCTTTCGAACGGCGAGCCTCCAGCTACCATGGCCAGCCGGCGAGGCGTCCCCACCTACAGGTGACACCGAGTAGCCCATGGGCCGAGGGCGGCAGCATGGCGCAAATGGAGGAGTTTCCCCCATCAACACGCGCACAATGGGCAGCAATTTTTCGATACAATTTCGGCTTCATCCGATGTCCGATCTAGGCAATTCAAGTGGCGTTGGAAAGCTTGTTCCGAGAGCTTTCTTTTGATACCAATTTTGCAGCAAATGGAGGTCGGATGAGTGAGATATGGAGGAGAGAAATTTCGGATTTTTTAAGCTTTTGGGATAAATCTAAGACAATCCGACCATTGGATTGACGATCCGAGACCACCTATGGACTGAGGGAGAGGAGAGTAACATGATGGTATGATCAGTTTCGGCAGATGTCGCCGGAAACTGGCGGCCGACCACCGTGTGCGGTGGTTTCGGCGGTGGCTCCAGTGAGCTTTGGAGATGATTCAACTTCCAGAGGCTTCCTCATAAATTTTTGGAATTTTTGAGACACAGATAAGCTTCGGGTAAGATTATTTTCATTATTTCTCTGTCTGTGGAGCATAAATACAGTGTTTCTTAAACAGGAAAAATTAGAGAAAAATTCTAAGAAAAATATATGATGAAAGTAAAATTATTTGGAGATATTTTATGGTGTTTGTTAAATTTTTGAGTGATTGTAGAATATTTTTGAAAAATATAGATGGATTTTAGTTAGATTTTTAGCATATGGGCATATAAGATTTTTGAAATTATTATATTTAAATTTTATATGATTGGTTGAAACTTGAGGATGGAGGTTTAAATATGTGAATATTGAATTGAGTTGAATTAAGAATATGTTAGCTGTTGAAAACTTATGGAATTGAGTAATATTCTTGAATAAAATATTCATGGGTGATTAGAAAATTACAATTACTTTTGTGATAGCTTTATAACTTTATTAAGGATCGCGAGGCAAAATTTTAGAATTTTTAGAGCTTATTTGAGTGGATTTTTACAAAATGTCAATTATAGGGACTAAAATGTAATTTTTAAGATTTTGAGTATTGCTTGGTTTGGAGGGCCCAGGAGGGGCCATATAATGATGATGAGATATGGATTGAGTTTAGAAGTACTATTTGAATCATTTTTGGCAGGTTGGGTAGGTCCCAGGTATAGGGGAAACTCTGTCGGATTTCTAGCATGAATTAGGCTATCTATTATCTCTTTAGAATTTTATTTTGACTTTATACTAATAAATTTATAATATAATTATTTAGGTGATCGATGTCAGCTATTTTCCTCCATCCAGTAGCCACAATAGTTCTCGGTGTACTGTGAGTAAAATATTAATTTTAATTATAATTTCGATATTATTATATGTTCAAGCATGTCCATGCATCACTTATTAATATGTATCTATGTAGTTAAACACTAGGCACATTTTATATTTCATTCATAATTGATGATGTGCCATAGATTTTGTTTGTGTTAATTTGGAGCGGTGTGCGTGCGTTGGCGTGCGTGTGGTATGGTATTGGATATGGACAGGATGGTAGACATGACTTGAGAGACACTCGCTGGGACTCAGTCCTTTATGGATAAGTTGAGGTAGACACGGCTTGAGAGACACTCGCTGGGACCCCACATTTGGTTTATTAACGAAAGTCCTGCTTGAGAGACATTCGCTGGCAGAGGTTAGATTAAGAGGGCTGTATAGGGGATCAACTCCCATATATGTACTGTCTGAACATTACTAGGTGTGTTAGAGCTCTAAATTACCTTCTTGCTGTTATGATGTGAATTGTATGAAAATTATGATGATGTTGCATTTCATTCCACATGGTGTATTAGCTTTAGATAGCTATAGAAATTGTACTTAAAATTGATATTTTGCTCTCTGAGTCAAACACTCACTCATGTTCACCTATTTTTCCAGGCTACAGGAGGAGTTCTTTTACAGAGCAACCTATTTTCTTTCTTGCAGGTTTAACGTCGGTTATTTAATTATTTTTATTATTTTTTTTTCTAAATTTGAAATCTAGAACTCCCTATGTATTAGCAGTAGTATAAACCCTATTAGGAATTGTGTTAATTTAAATTCTTGAGGTTAATAAATAAAGATTTGTATGATACTTAAATAATTTATGAATGATGTAACCGGATTGAGCTGAGCTCCCCTAATTTGAGTTTCTGATAATTTTTGGGTTAAGTTGATCCGGAATAAAATTATAATATTTTAATTTAAATTATTTTTATATGTATGTTGAGCCTAAATTATGGGCCTTGTTATGGATTTAAGAACAGTAAGGCTTACTACGGGTCTCGGGGGCTTTATGCCGGCCCAGATCGTAGTGTCGGTCCGGCCCATAGGTTGGGTCGTGACAGGTTTAAAAAAAATTAACAAACTTGATTTGGTTTTGATGAAATTAATTTCACTTTTAAAATAAAATATTATATATATATATATATATATATATATATATATATATTAATATAATTAATTAATACTAAAATATTTGTAATTGAAATATTGATGTTCATAATTTGACCTGTACATAAATGTTTATGCATAAGCATCAAAAATAATATATCAAATACGCCATACTTTTGATGAAACATGCGATCATCTATAGGAATCACCATTGCAGGATCAAAAATAATTCCATCATACGCATTGGAATACATTGCTGAATACATGTTTTTACTAAACTCCATTTCACATTTATGATTGCTTTTAATTATTATTGGTGAATACTAATTTTATAAGCATTATCTAATGCATTTAATTATTGCTGAATGCTTTTAAGTGGGCTCAATGTGTTAATCATTATTTAAAATCAATAATTAAAAAAAATTAAAATGAAAAAAATTCAAATTTAATTGGATCTTATTTTATAATAAAATTAATTTTATTTTTAAAATAAAATTTTAAATATTTAAATAAATTTATTATTTTTTATTATACCAAATGTTAATTAATTAATAGTGAATACACAATCATTTCTAAGTGTTTAAGAAACCATATAATCCAACCTCTTCTTTTGAAACTTAACCATAAACTTAATTCACATTATATGAACACAATGAATCGATTATCCGTCCAACATGCATACACACATGAGAAAGAAAATCAAGGGATGGACTGATAAATATGATGTAGATAGAAAGGCAACACGTGAAGTGTAATAACTACATGATCTTAATTTTCCGATAAATTCATTAATTAAGTTTAAGAAATAAGCATTTTCAATGGAAAATGCTTTCCTATTAAATCCATTTATTTTTATTCAAATTCTTTCAAAGTATCTCTATGAAATTTTTTATGAAAGTTTCATTTAAGAGTGAGGATAAAAAAAATTGAATTTTTTTTTTTAACACGTGATTTCCTCACGCTTGAGTCAAGAATGATATTTAAGTAAAGTTTTTCCACTAATAACAATTTTAGGATTTGAACTCCTGATTTTGCAGAGATCAGCTCCACGATACTGATTCAACTACTTATGGATATAACTACATGGTTTCTTGATGAAGAATAAAATTAAAACTTAAATGGCTTAAAACTTATCTAATAAATCCATATATGGGTAAAAAGTAGCCAAAAGAAGTAAACAATTTTTTTTTTTGGTTTAATTTATATAGGGGATTGATAGGGAATTCAAATATGAATTTATTAGATAAATGCTATGTCTTTAGCCATTAGATTAAACCATAATAGATCAAAAGAAGTAAACAAATTAAGAGAAGTTAAGACCTAATAGCTTAAGTAGTATAGTCAAGAAGATATATACATATTAAAAGATTAAAAAATTAAATAACACATATTAAAAAATTAAAAAAAAGTTTTGAAATTAATTGTAATAACCTAAATTTTAAAATATAAATTTTATATTTTTACATAGTATTTAAATATCATTTTAATATTATCTAACTAATTTAAAATTTTTGTGAAACTTTCATTTATATATTTTTTTTATGTTATTTCTAAACATATTTTATAAATTATTTAATAGTCTAATTTTAATTGGAATGATTAGTTTTATAAATTAATATTAAATCAATTAATAAAATATATTATTTCATTATTGTTAACCTTGGTTCTAAGATTTAATTTAATTATTATTAATTTGATTATTATTATTATTATTATCAATATTAATTATTGTATTTCTTTATTATTAAATTATACATATATTTGTATTTTGGAACCTAATTGAAAAGAATTTTGGACCTATTTGAATATATCTAAAAAGTTTAAGGACTAAAAGGGTAATTGAAAGTTCCAAAAAAAAGAAAAAAAAGGAGACCAATCAATTTTCGGGCAGCAACAGCCCCCCCCCCCCCTCCCTCTCCAAGAAAACACACTCTCTCTCCCCGACTCTTTCTTCCTCCCCTTCTTTCTCTTTGCTTTCCGACCACCACCCAAACAACCCACCAATGGCCAAGAGTGCAACTACCTCCCCCAGCAGCTTCAGCACCATCCAGCCATCCTCCAACAGCCATGGATGTTGGCAAAAACTCCCACAGCTGCGAGAATAAAGAGAGAGAGGGGAGGACATGCGTGTGAGGTAGCAACTTCCAAGCCTCATTCCGAAGACATCAGGTGGTCTGGTGTCTAGCTAGCTGTCCCAAAAAGAGGTCGTGTTTGCAGTCATTCCCAGCATTTTCAGACATCTCAGACGCATTTCAAGTAGCAGAATTTGCAAAGGTAGTCCCAAACTCAAGTAGTGTAGTTTTTACCTTGGCTAAGCTAGCTGATAAATCTGTAAAATATTTTTGGCTTAGAAAAATTAAAAAAAATGATTTTAATTAATACAAGAACAATGTGGAGGATCTCCATAAATATTTTTATAATTTTTTGAAGTGCTAAAAATAATTATTTGGACTGTAAAGGAGTTAGGGATTCGAGCTAAAATTTGGTTGATTTGGACCTAGATTAGGTTTTTTGTAGGCCCCAGATGGGCATTACAATTGTTATGGTGGGCCTGAGGCCTTGTGTATTGCTATTGCATTTTTCTTGCAAGGGAGTTAGGTTCAGTTATAGGGAAGACTCTGCCGAAATTTCAGCAAGACCTTAAAAAATTATTCTTACTTCTTTGATTAAATTATTTAATCAATTTTGTTAGTAAATTTGATAGAGGTCTATGTGTCTATCTAGGTAATCAGTGCTGGCTAGCCTTTCTTCTCCTTCCAGTCCAACCAGCTGCAATTGGGTCGATCAGTATGTGAGTTGGATATTGATTATTTTTATAATTTCAATAGTAGTTATATATATATGGCATATTCATGCATTTTATAAATATTTAATTATGAACATATATAGTTAATATATTAGGCGCATTTTGATTGTTGCATATTTAATTATTGTTATTTGTTTGTGAATGTTGCCCTGAGGATAATTTGGTGTTGTGTGTGTTATTTATATATGGTGTAGATATGGATATGGGTTGGATGGGTAGTCACGGCTGGAGTTTGACTCGCTGGAAATCAATCTTTATATATGGATAAGTCGGGGTGAGTACAGCTTTAAGTTGATCTCGCTGATCCCCACACTTAGATTATTAAACGAAAGTCCGATTGAGTTGAGCTCGCTTGCAGGATTTGGATTGGGAGAGTTGTATAGGAGATTAGCTCCCACATTTATGTATTGATGTTACACACAGGGTGTGTAAGTAGCTCCATATTATCTTCTCGTGCGAATATTGAATGAATTATTTTTATGTGTGATGGATCTGCATTTCAGGGTAGACTGCACTAGTTTTAGATAGTTATAGAAATTGCAGGTTATGCTTCTTAGTTTAATAGTTTTTATTATGTCTACTTATTTGTTTATTTATTTATCTATTTGTTTAATTACTAGAACTCCGCTGTGATATTGGTTTATGAATATATTATATTATTTAATGAAAAATTTATGATATTAAATAGTTTGTATGTGATGGATATCAAAGTTGAGTTAAGCTCTCTTAGTTTTAGTTTTCTGATAATTATTAGGTTGAGTTAGCTCAATTAAATTTATAATATTTTATTTTATTTTATTTGCATGTTGGGCCTTAATTTTAGTCCTCGTTATGGGTTTGGGAACAATGGATCTTACTATGGGTCTCGGGTGCTTTATACTTGCTCAGGTCCTAGTGCCGGTCCTGCCCGTATGATCAGGTCGTGATATTAATTTATAATAATTTATATTTATTTATTTTTATTATGAACGATACGAATGTTTCTTTTTAAAATTTGAATTAAAAAATTATTATTAATTAACAGGTGAGCCTGTTTTTATATTATTTTTTATTTTTAATAAAAATTTAAAATGAATTTTTTTAAAATTAAAAAAAATTACTTTTTACAAAAAAAGAAAAACTCTTATTTTATTTTAGGGGAAATTTATTAAAAATTTAACATCTCATTACCAAATATATCTAAGAATAAATTTTGTATATATTCTTTTTCAAATTAAAGAGATTATCCCGTGTTGCACAATAATAATATAATTTTTTTAATTTTTATTTTTATTTAATCTAAATCCAATAAACTTCAATCTATTAAGTTATTTATTTTTCTTATATATTGACAAAAAATAGTTATCTATTAATTTATTTACTAATATATATAAATTTAATAATATTTAATTTGAATCGAAATAATAACTGAATTAAAATTATAAATCGATATTTTCCTTATTCAGTTATTAAACAGGTTTTGTAACAACCCAAAAATTAAAATAATAATAATAATAAATTAATTAATTAATTAATTAAAAATTAAATTAAACATTTAAAATTTAAAATTTTTCTATGAATGAATTTGGACAACATGGCTGTCCAGATTCATTAAAAAAAAAAAAAAATCAGCAGGCCCCCCTCCTTTAAACTCTCTCTCGTCACTCTCCCTCTCCCTCCCTTTTTCTTCCGACCGGCGAGCCTCCAGCCACCATGGCTGGCCAGCATGGTGTCCCCACCTTGGCGGCATGAGCCTGCCAAAAGAGTCGAGCAACGCAAATTGAGGAGTTTTCCCCATCAACGCTCGCACAATGGGCAGCAACTTTTTGACGCGATTCCAGCTTCATCCGAAGTTCGATCGAGGCGATTCAGGTGGCTTTGGAAAGCTTATTCCGAGAGCCTTCTTTTGATACCAATTTTTGCAGAAAATGGAGGTCGGATGAGTAAGATATGGAGGAGAGAAGTTTCAGGTTTTTCAAGCTTTTGGGTCAGATCTAGGACGATCCGACCATTGGATTGACGATTCGAAACCACCTATGGACTGAGGGAGAGGAGAGGAACATGATGGTATGATCAAATCCGGCAGATGTCGTCGGCGACTGGTGGCCGGCCACCGTATGCAGTGGTTCCGGCGGTGCTCCGGTGAGCTTTGGAGATGATTCAACTTCTAGAGACTTCCTCATAAATTTTTGAAATTTTTGAGACACAGATAAGCTTCGGATAAGATT
This sequence comes from Hevea brasiliensis, assembly GCF_030052815.1. Classification (NCBI taxonomy): domain Eukaryota; kingdom Viridiplantae; phylum Streptophyta; class Magnoliopsida; order Malpighiales; family Euphorbiaceae; genus Hevea; species Hevea brasiliensis. The sequence goes on from NC_079503.1 coordinate 83,741,203, forward strand.
ATTTTTATTATTTCTTTGTCTGTGGAGCATAAATGCAGTGTTTCTTAAACAGGAAAAATTGAAGAAAAATTCTAAGAAAAATATATGATGAAAGTAAAATTATTTGGAGATATACTATGGTGTTTATTGAATTTTTGACTGATTGTAGAATATTTTTGAAAAATATAGATGGATTTTAGTTAGATTTTTAGCATATGGGCATATAAGATTATTTGAAATTATGATATTTAAATTTTATATGATTGGTTGAAGCTTGAGGATGGAGGTTTAAATATGTGAATATTGAATTGGGTTAAATTAAGAATATGTTAGCTGTTGGAAACTTATGGAATTGAGTAATATTCTTGAATAAAATATTTATAAGTGATTAGAAAATTACAATTACTTTTGCGATAGCTTTATAACTTTATTACGGACCGCGGGGCCAAATTTTAGAATTTCTAGAGCTTCTTTGAGTGGATTTTTACAAAATGTCAATTATAGGGACTAAAACATAATTTTTAAGATTTTGAGTATTGCTTGGTTTGGAGGGCCCAGGAGGGGCCATATAATGATGATGAGATAGGGGTGAGTTTAGAAGTGTTATTTGAACCATTTTTTGCAGGTTGGGTAGGTCCCAGGTATAGGAGAAACTCTGCCGGATTTCCGGCATGAATTAGGCTGTCTGTTGTCTCTTTAGAGTTTTATTTTGACTTCGTACTAATAAATTTATAATATAATTATTTAGGTGATCGATGTCAGCTATTTTCCTCCATCCAGCAGCCACAATAGTCCTCGGTGTACTATGAGTAAAATATTAATTTTAATTATAATTTCGATATTATTATATGTTTAAGCATGTCCATGCATCACTTATTATTATGTATCTATGTAGTTAAACACTAGGCACGTTTTATATTGCATTCATAATTAATGAAGTGCCATGGATTTTGTTTGTGGTAATTTGGAGCAGTGTGCGTGCGTTGGCGTGCGTGTGGTATGGTATTAGATATGGACAAGATGGGTAGACATAGCTTGAGAGACACTCGCTGGGACCCGGTCCTTTATGGATAAGTCAGGCTAAACACAGCTTGGGAGACACTCACTGGGACCCCACATTTGGTTTATTAAGTGAAAGTCCGACTTGAGAGACACTCTCTAGCAGAGTTTGGATTAAGAGGGCTGTATAGGGGATCAGCTCCCATATATGTACTGTCTGAACATTACTGGGTGTGTTAGTGTTCCAAATTACCTTTTTGCTGTTATGATGTGAATTGTATGAAAATTATGATGATGTTGCATTTCATTCCACATGGTGCATTAGCTTTAGATAGCTATAGAAATTATACTTAAAATTGGTATTTTACTCTCTGAGTCGAACGCTCACTCCTGTTCACCTATTTTTCCAGGCTACAGGAGGAGTTTTTTTACAGAGCAACCTACTTTCTTCCCTGCAGGTTTAATGTCGATTATTTAATTGTTTTTATTATTATTTTTTCTAAATTTAAAATCTAGAACTCTGCATGTGTTAGAAGTTGTATAGACCCTATTAGGAATTGTGTTAATTTAAATTCTTGAGGTTAATAAATAAAGATTTGTATGATACTTAAATAATTTGTGAATGATGTAACCGGGTTGAGCTGGGCTCCCCTAATTTGAGTTTCTGATAATTATTGGGTTAAGTTGGCCTGGAATAAAATTATAATATTTTAATTTAAATTATTTTTATATGCATGTTGGGCCTAAATTATGGGCCTGGTTATGGATTTGAGTTATGGATTTTAGAACAGTAAGGCTTACTACGGGCTTCGGGGGCTTTATGCCGGCCCAAGTCCTAGTGTCGGTCCGGGCCATAGGTTGTATCATGACAAGAGTGGTATCGGAGCTTAGGCTCCAGATTCATGGGAAAGAATATACTTGGGAGTGTAAAAAGAGTCTTGTTAGGATGTTACATGCGGAGTATAGGATTCTATTTTGTCTTTTTTTGTAATTCTTTATTTCTAGATTCTGCGTTATACCTCGAGAAATATAAAAGTACCTCAGTTTGTGTCTTGATTTTTGTGGAGTACATAGAAATGTGAAATAGAGTTAGCAGACATGTTGAGGTTTGTCATGAGAATACGTACTCCAAGAAATGCTATGTTTCTGTCAGTATGGGTTTAAGTGTCGTGCCTATATGGTGTAAGACATGAGCACATAAAGGTGAATTTTGGCAATATAGTTGCTTCAGATGGGAGCGAGGATACCACTGCTAGTAGTCATTAGTGGATAACCCTGTCAAAGTAAGTGTATAGTATTAGTGAGTTCAAGAGAGATAAGATATTTGGGAAATCTAGTGTGTGGGACGTACCGTAGTAACTATACAATGTTCTCGATGCCTGCGCTGTAAGCTACAGATTACAGTACCGACATGAGATTATTGTGTAGAGCTGCGTGCATTCCCGTGGTGCTCCATAATGAGGGTGTTTGCGGATGGCCTCTGTTTTGGTATAATTATGCCAGAACAGAGGTCTATATCTGCAGAGGAGTTGGAAACTCCTGGTTAGGGATCTACAGCTAGAATATCGAAAGGTCACAGTTGGGTGGTAACTAGAGTCAGTAACTCGGTTACCCTAGCATGAGCTAGAGTTATCAAGAGTTGCCATCAGACCAGAGGTTGCGGATTAGTTGCAAAGTAAAGGTGACATCTATAAGAGGGAGACCATCTGGTCTTCGGTATGGAATTTTGGATGGTTTTGCAGTACGACAGACGTTTTGCTTAGAGCTTAGTGAGAATAGTATACCTTGTGTGTATCAGTAAGGTGTAAAGTACAACCCTACTACCTAGAGAAGGTCGAAACTATGAATTGATGATTTACAAAGCTATGATATGATAAGAGAGTCATTAATTTGACATGGTTTTGGCAAGGTGGTAAATATTGCACCTTTGCTGCAGTAAGTTAGGGTATAATCCTATCTTTTCAAAAGGGATCGAAGGTTATTATTAATAATGATGACTTATGGAATAGTGTCCCAAATGGGACTGTTGCGTGAGATAGAGAGTTGTTAGCTCAAGTGTTCTGGAGATTGACACAAGTTCCATTATATGAACCATAAATGATTAGATCATGATGGATGTAAAGCCTTTGAATTGAATGACGAGTTTAGGTGCCCAGTATCTTAAGTTTTGGCTAGCTGAGTGAACATGGAAAAAAAATTAAATTAATAATAATAAATAAAATTGCTGCAAAACCAGTTCTGGAGGTAGTAAAAGTATTATGTAGGCTACAAGATAAGAATAGAGATCACACAATAAATGTATGACTACAATTTTCTGAGTTCCTTTCTAACTTCATATTATTCAAAATAATAGTATAATCCAATTATAATAGTGTTAAGAGTAAAAAAAAAAAAAATTATTAGCGAAGATAAATCATAGAAGGCCAGTGGATAGAGAAAGTACAAAATGAAAATTTAGACAATTGATTGTAGATGCAACATAATCTAAATGCCAGTGAAAGTACTAGCTAGAGTGGTCAAAAGACCAAATTTGAGTAGCACAGATATGTGATAACCTGGTAGAGACTCTGAAAGATACAGTTAGCAAGTACAGCTGTCATGTTAGGAAGAAGAATGGAACCACGGATAGAATAGTCAAGTTCTACTTTGAGTAAGACAAAGGAAATAAATGAAAGGACAACCTGAAGGGCGTAGAATAAAAAGAACAAAGTTAAGATATAAGGTAGGCTAAGTGTTATTCTTGGAAAGGTGAATAATAAGGATTGAGAACCCAAAATGGGACCACATTAGTGAGAATAGTGATGGAGGTATGGAATCTAGTAATGTGATACTCATAGCATGATGAAGTTGAGGTAGTGTCAAGGGCTAAAATATAGAGCTTGGAGTTGCATGATTGGATCATACTCTATCTATTCTCTATTCCTAAAGTGAAGTGGATAGCAATGGGGCAAGATTCTTTTAATTTGTTAACAGTATCAAGAAGATTAGGCGAAGAATACAATAATAATGAGCAAAAGCTAAAAGTGTGCGATGGTATTGTGGACTATCTAATTAGGTAGAGAAAAAGAAGTTAGTAAATAGTAAGTTGAATAAAAGTCAATCTAAGGGATCAAATAGATATGATGAGAGTAAAAGAATTATAGATAATGACACATAGGCTTTAGTTTAGACTTTTGAGATAGTGAGAAGGTAGTTAGAGGTTCGTTATGAATGTCAGGCAAACATTTTTTATGTGATCAACAAAATCACTTTGTAGTGAAGCAATAACGACAGAACAACAGTAGGGATAGAACGAGAAGTGACAAGTATGGGTGGTTATAAATCACTAGAAAGTTCAAGGATCAAATTAATGACCATAGATAAGGGTGGAATTAGTGCTGGAAGAATCTATTAGTGAGAGAAATTTTTCAAGATTCAATAAAAGTTAAGGGCACAATATAAATAATGATAGATATGAATCATAGGTCGAGTATAAGTAAAGTTAATAAATTATAAAATATTATGTCAGATGATACCTTGTAGGTAGAGCACAATTATGCTAGGAGATGATGAAATTTGAAGAGAAAGACCAAGAAACATAGGTTAAACTTTATTATATGGACAATCGGGCGTAGTTGAATATAAGAAGATATTTTTCTTTCTTTTCAAGTTTAGCCCGTGCTTTTAGTTCTAGAGGATTATATAAGGAATAAAGACTGAGTCAAGGAGGAGACCTAGTTATTTGAGAGTTTGGTAGGCACCAATTCATACACAATTTCCTTATATGAGAATGACAGTAAGTGCATACCTAGTGTTAAGTATGAAAGGATGGTCAGAGTAGTGACAGGAGTTAAATTGAGTTAGCTACTAAGGCTTGCAACTATTTTAAACTATGAGCTGGAGGAAATACTAATTGTGGATGAGTTTCAGTAGATGAAATTATTACTAATGGAAAAAGTTGAGGCTAAAGTTTGGAAAGCTGTGGGCAGTATATGTGGTTATATCAAGGAGAATGAACTAAGTATCTAGTTGGGAATTGTGGCCAAACATGCATTTACCACTACCTTGTCAGTTCAGGTGGAACTTATAAGCTCAAGGATTGTAGGAAATAATAATATTTTGATGGTCATGTTAGGAAGGAAGTACAGGGAGAATCATCTATGGTGAATATCCTAGTGGTAACCAATCGCAGAGTTAAAATTCTAGAAGTAACAGAATTAGTAATCAAGTTGAGAATAAAAAGTATAAAGGGTACAATTAATGCTAATGGGATGAATATCGTCAAGTGAAAGGCACAAGGCAAGGAAAGACAAAGAGGAATAGTATGAGAAGAACACTAAAGAATGTCTAGGGCAAGTTATTGTAAAATGATAGGTTAAGGGAATAGTGGAGCCTCGATCTAAGTACCAATGTTTCAGGAAAACACCTTAAATAATAAGAAGTTTCAAGCAAAAAGTGTTAGTAGTATGCCCTAGAGCATATTATTTAGTATGTATCTTGTACATATTTTTATTAATAAAAGGCATTTCCACTTTTCTGTTTACATAATCTATTTATGTGTAATAGAAAAGGTCCATTGATATTTTTTTAGAAATATTATTCTTAAGTTGTTAAGAATATGAGTGACAATATTTCTAGCACAAAGTATCATAAATAGGTTCACAATCGAGGATACTTCATAATAATGACATGACTTATCCAGAAAGATTGTATTCATGTTTGTTCCCAAGTTATTTATATGAGATATAAATAAGATGGAATGGTGAGTCTCATGCCATATAACAAACATGATAGGCACTTATAAATGATAAGTAGGCCGAACCAGTGACACTTATGACAAGTACATGGAGTTTACTCTTGTCAATGTTTGGTCATAAATCATATCAGTGCATATAATCTTTAGACCTGAAATAGCACAGTTATCTTATATATAGGTAGTTTGAGTTTGATACTGCTTTCATACTTGTACTATGTATGTGTATATGGGCATGTGTTGGCTCCTACTAGTTATATATGGAGGTAGGTGTTGATCAAGATGGAATCTGTTCCTCTAAGTAAATAGAGATAAAATCCTATGTTCATTTAATTGATCTTAATGTTTCAAGTTCCTAGCCAGGACAGATAGATTTATTCAGAAAAGAGTTTCTGATGAGAAAATCCTTTTAATCAAGAATTGGAATTAAAAGAGAATATAATATTCATAGCAAATGGAGTTTGACATAAACCATGACTCCAGCTTGAGTTGGGATTTTGTAACAGAGAGATTCTAGTGCATGGTAACATATGATTATAGGTTCATTTAAGGTAAACTTTATTACTAATTGGGTGGCCATGGCATGCTATGATAGGTGTTAACCATGGTCTATGAGGTTCATAAAATGATTTAGAGAAATCATTTATGGTAAGAAAGAGTTCTGATGATATTAAGAGTTGATATCATGTCTCATTGCCAATTAGTGATGAGCCTAGTAAGTCACACACATACACAAGTTATCACATATTTAAATATGATTTAATTAATTAATTAAAGAGTTTAATTGATTAATTAAATAGGTTTGATTTGCAATTAAATTGCAAAGTCTCTAGCATGACTTGAAACCAAATCTAGATTATTAGATGAATAATATAAGTTAAATTTATATTTAAAGTGTTTAAATATGAATTTAATTAATGAGAAATTAATTAATAGAGATTAATTAATTAATTTATATTTGATATAAATTAATTAGAAGAAGATAAATAATTATTTTGGGTTGAGAACTCAAAATTAAGACACAGGGGCATTTTGGTCATTTCACAGTGTGACACGTGGCACCATGAGATGGTGACACATGGGATTACACATAAGCTTGCCAAATGTTTTTTTAATCATGTAAGATGATTAAAATCAAGATTAAATATAGGTTTGACACTTGGCACAATGTGATTGGGTCACTTAAACCTAGAGCTAATCAAAGGGTAACATGTGGCAAGGGTTTAATGTGTTAACCTAGCTATATAAGTGTTGTTATGAAAAAGAAAAGTGAACAGCAGCCACTCCTCTCCTTTGTCATGCCACTTTGAGGCTTTTCATCTATTCTTCTTCATCTCTCATCAATTCAAAGAGATTAGCCATCAATCTCTTAAATTAAGAACACTAGAAATTGTTTCTAGTGTCCTGTTTACATCTCTAATCTCTTAAAAGGCAGAACTTGAATTTCTAATTAATAGAAAAAGCTTTAGAAGCTGTTCAAGGGCTGCTATAGGTGTTCTTGGTGTGGACAAGCTAGAGGGACAACATCTGGTGTCCTGAAGACGAATCTCAAAGGCGCAGACACGCTGCAGTGCATCAAGAGGTTAGTGTAATCGTTCTTGATTTAATCTAGGGTTCTAAAATTAACTTGATTAATTTTAAAATGTCAAATGGCAAATACAGATCCAAAAACATATTAAAAGAGTTTTAATATGTTGTTTATCATTGAAATCAAATAGATAAAAATAAATCTTGCATGATGCATGTGACCCTAGGTGAAAATTTTTGAATTCAATGGTATAAACTTGTGTTTTTTACGCTTGCGTTCCTTCAATTGGTATTAGAGCCACTATATTTGACATTTATATTGTTGATTATATGATTTAATTGTGTGATTTGATCATGAGATGATTAATCCATTGCTGGTTGCAATGGATGTGTGGCGGCACACATGGTGAAGCCACCATTGGTGGCGGCAACAAAGCTTCTTCAAGGTGGCGCAAGGTTTGCTTTTTAATTTACAATTGTTGTATGATCTAAAAGCTCATCCTATGTCTAATTAAATTGTTTAATTAGAATTTTAATCACACAATTAAATTATGATTCAAATCAGAATTTTAAAAATTGTTTGAATGTGATTCAAATCTGAATTTTAAAAGTTGTTTGAATGTGATTCAAATCTGAATTTTTAAAGTTGTTTGAATCATATTTAAATCTGATTTTTTAAAATTGATTGAATAAAATTCAGATCTGATTTTTTAAAAAATGTTTGAATGTGATTCAAATCTGATTTTTTAAAAAATGTTTGAATGTGATTCAAATCTGAATTTTTAAAGTTGTTTGAATGTGATTCAAATCTGAATTTTTAAATTTGTTTGAATGAGATTCAAATCTGAATTTTTAAATTTATTTGAATCATATTCAAATCTAGATTTTTAAGTTGAATATGAGATATTCAATTTAATTTAAGTATGTATGTTTTATTTAATTGTTAAATAGTGATATGCATGATGGATGATCATGGACTATAAAAGATCAATGTGATTGGATTTATTTCTTTTATGTTTCTTTGGGATTGTAAATTAATTAATTTATTTTAATTTATTTTGGGCACGTATTATTAAGTTTGTAATAATTTTTGGGTTGTAATTTCATTTATTTAAGTTCTTGTAAATTCGCCTTGGTATGCCAAGGATTACCATGTAATATTGGATTGCAAGAAGTTCAAGGAGGTCAAGAGCATTGGTGGGACCAGTGGGAGGAATTCAAGATCAAGTGTTGATTATGTACTCCTTCAGCAACTCTTGTAAAATGAATGAATGAATGAAATGCAGCTAGGAATGCCCTGATTCAATTCTTGGTGGCTCAGAATTGAATCCCTTAGAAAGTCCATGATCATACCATATTTATTGCTTATCCATGAATGTATGAGATGTATGGGAATGTATGCTATTATATAATATATGCATGCTAATTGGATAATGTGCAAAGTGAGACCTTAATAGTAATTAGAATGACCATAAAATCTTCCAAACAAATGATTAAGTTGGAAATGCTATAATTAAAGTAATTATAATATAGGCTCTCCATTGGGGCAATTATTTTAAGAAATTTTAAATAGTTGCATAAGATGCAATTAATTTAAGAGATTTTCTTAAGAATAATTGTTAAGCATGAGATGTTGTAAATATGTAAATGGTTTAGTGGCCAATATTAGATGTACCTGAGGACATTAAAATTATTTGCATAATTACTGGCTCAATGGGATCAACTTAACTAATGCAAGATAAGTCAATAATGGATGTACCTGAGATTTTGAGCATTAGGGGCTAGGTAAAGGATTGAACCTCGCATGAGATGTGATGGGCAAGGAGTTGCTCACTTATAGTTTATTGTAATTCCAATAATGGATGTACTTGAGGATGATCAATAGAATTATAAGAATTCAATCACCCACTAGAAATCCATCCAACTAGGATTTTCGTTTTCTACTTTGGAAGTGTAGGATTCGCTAAGTTAGTGGGAGGACCAATTTGATTAAAAGACCATAATCATTTTGGTTAATTACATGATACATTTACTAATTAATCTGGTTATTTTCTGTAGTTAATTTTCTGATAAAAATGAGCACAAAACAACCACCACCATCCAATATCCATGCAAGCATACTTGATCACAATAGGTTGACAGGACCTAATGTGTCTGATTGGCTAAGAAATTTGAAACTTGTCCTGAACCTTGAACATATAGGATATGTTCTAGATTCAAATGTTCCTAGTTCCTTACCTCTAGAGGCCACACAAGAGGAACATGAAACTTTGGACAAGTGGAAGGAGCATGATATGAGAGCTAAGTGTTACATGCTTGCTTCCATGAGTAATGAGTTACAGAAGCAATATGAGAACATGCAGAGTGCGAGTGAGATCCTCCTTCACCTACAAGAGTTATATGGTGAGCATAGCAGGAATGCTAGGTATGAGATATCTAGACAGCTATTCCATATGAGGATGTCTGAGGGACAGAATGTTGGGGATCATGTCCACAAGATGATTCGGCTGATTGAGCAGTTGGAACATCTTGACTTCAACATGGATTTCCAACTACAGACGGATTTGATCCTTCAGTCCCTTCCTGAGTCTTTTGGGAATTTTGTGACAAATTTCCATATGACTAAACAGGAATGCACCTTAGCTGGTTTACTCAACGTGCTGGTTATTTCCCAAAAGAATATGCCAGGCAATAAAGGAAAAGAGGTAGCTTTGGTTGCATCTTCTTCTGCTAGAAAGTCCAACAAGAAGAAGGGCAATAAGAAAAAGAAACCTCAGATTCCTGGTCCTTCCAAGAAATTAGCTAAATAGAAAAGGAAGACTAAAGTTGATGGAGGCAAAGAAAAATGTTTCCACTGCCAAAAGGATGGGCCTTTGGAAAAGGCGCTGCAGTATCTTGCTTCTCTGAAGGACAAGAAGGATACACCTTCGGAAGGTATGTCCATATCTTGTTATTTAGATTCTGATGATACTCATAGTTCATCTACAGCTTGGGTTTTAGATATTGGTGCCAATTCTCACATTTCTAATGATATGCAAGAACTAGCAAATAATAGCAGCTTGCGTTCTCAAGATATTAGAGTCCGGATTGGCAATGGCTCAACTGTTGAAGCTTTAGCCATAGGATCTAAATCTTTTTACATGTTTGGACATGTTTTGTGTTTGGATAATATTTTATATGTACCTGATGCTTTTAAGAACATCATTTCTATATCTAGTTTGACTAGAAATGGCTATGAATTTCAGTTCACAGATGATGTTTGCAATATTTATTTTGGAAATAAATATGTTGGTTCGGGTTATATGAATGATGGTCTTTATTATTTAGATAATAATGACAAACACAAATTAAATGCAAGTGATCTAAAAGAATGCAATGCCATGGTGAAAACCAACTCAAGTTCAAAATATATTTGGCACTTAAGGTTATGTCATGTTGCAGAAGATAGGATTGCAAAACTGGAGAAAATAGCCTACTCCAACTTGTGAATCTTGCCTTCAGGGCAAAATGACTAGATTACCCTTTGTTGGACAAGGGCTAAGAGCTGAAAATATTTTGGAGCTAATACATAGTGATGTATGTGGTCCATTTAAGGAAATGGCTAGAGGGGACTTTCATTATTTTATTACCTTTACTGATGATAAATCAAGATTTGGGTATTTGTATTTGATGAAATACAAACATGAATCCTTTGAAAAGTTTAAGGAATTTAAATCTGAAGTAGAAAATCAAACAGGAAAGAGTATTAAAGCTCTTCGATCAGATCGTGGAGGTGACTATTTGAGTACTGAATTTGATGAATACTTGAGAGAGCATGGCATTGTTTCTCAGGAACACCACAACTGAATGGTGTATCTGAAAGGAGAAATCGTACCCTATTGGATATGGTACGTAGTATGATGAGCTATACTGATATGCCAATCTTCTTTTGGGGATTTGCATTAGAATCAGCTTTGTATATTCTGAATAGGATTCCATCAAAATCAGTTTCTTCCACACCTTATGAGATATGGCATGGAAGAAAACCAAGTCTTAAACATGTTAAGATTTGGGGTTGTTCAGCTTATATCAAAAAGCTGAACACTGATAAATTAGAGACCAGATCAGAAAAAGGTTGATTTGTTGGATATCCAAAAGATAGTTTTGGATATTATTTTTATTTGCCTACTTCACAAAAGGTTGTGATAAGTAGAGATGCCACATTTCTTGAACAACATTTTGTTTAAGAAGGAAGCAAAGGAAGGCAAATAGAGTTAGAATTGGAGAATTCTGACCAACCAACAAATCAGATGGATATAGATCCATCTAGTTAACCTATACCCGTTGATGAAACATATACAGCTGTTCCTCGTAGAACAACCAGGGTATCTCACCCAGCAGTGAGATATGGTTTTCTTCATGAAGAAGAACAAGAGTTGTCTACTCATGAAGAAGTAGATCATGGAGATGATCCACTTACTTATGAAGAAGCTATATCAGATATAGACTCTTCAAAATGGATTGATGCTATGAAATCCGAGATTGATTCCATGTATAAGAATCAAGTTTGGGATCTTGTTGAACCACCTGAAGATATTGTACCTATAGGGAACAAATGGGTTTTCAAGAAGAAAATTGGTTCTGATGGAAAGGTAGAGACCTATAAGGCAAGGCTAGTAGCGAAAGGGTTTCGCTAAAGGCAAGGAATCGACTATGAGGAGACTTTCTCTTTGTTGCCATGCTTAAATCAATTAGGATTTTATTAGCAATAGCACACTATGATTATGAGTTTTGGCGGATGGATGTCAAAGCGACTTTCTCAATGGATACATTGAAGAAAACATTTTCATGGAACAACCTAGGGGTTTTGAATCCCAAGATGGTTCCAAGGTATGCAAGCTAAAGTGATCCATTTATGGGTTGAAACAAGCTTCGAGGAGTTGGAACATCCATTTTGATGAAGCCATTAAATCCTTTGGTTTTATCAAAAATGAGGATGAGCCATGTGTATATAAGAAGGTTAGTGACAGTGCTATCACTTTCCTTATCTTATATGAGGATGACATACTGTTGATGGGTAATGACACAGGTATGTTGACGACTATAAAGGTATGGTTGTCAAATACATTCTCCATGAAAGACTTAGGGGAGGCAACCTATATTCTTGGGATTCGTATCTATAGAGATAGAGCGAAAAGAATAATTGATTTATCTCAAAGTCTATACTTGGAAAAGGTGTTAAAGAGGTTTAACATGCTTGATTCCAAGAGAGGATTGTTGCCAGTGAGACATGGTATCCACCTTTCTAAAGAGATGTTTCCAAAGACACCTGAAGAAAGAGATAAGATGGCCAGGATTCCATATGCTTCGGCTATTGGAAGTTTAATGTATGCAATGTTGTTTACTAGGCCGGATATCGCATATGCTATTAGTTTTACTAGCAAGTATCAATCCAATCCAGGTTTGGAACACTGGATAGCTGTCAAGAATATCCTTAAGTACTTGAGAAGAACTAAGGATTTATTCTTGATTTATGGAGGTGGAGACTTGCAATTGGATGATTATCGATTCGATTTCCAATCGGATATCGATGATAGAAAGTCTACCTCTGGATATGTGTTCATTTGTAATGGAGGTGCGATCGGTTGGAAGAGTTCCAAGCAGAACGCATTGCAGATTCCATTATAGGTGAGTATATTCTTGCATCGAGATCTTTGTAAAGGAAGCATTTGGATAAAGAAGTTTGTAGCAGAACTTACAGTAGTTCCTTCCATTGAGTCGTGCGGTTCCATTACCTCGTGACAATAATGGAGCGATCATACTGAGCTAAGGAACTAAGGTCTCACCCAAAATCCAAACACATAGAAAGGCACTACCACATTATCAGAGATATAGTTGGGCAAGGCGATATAGCCATGCAGAAAAATAACATCAGCTGAAAAATCCAGCTGATCCATTCACTAAGCCTTTTTCACAAGCTCAGTTAGACTGACATCTTGAGAAGATAGGTGTAAGATATTATAATGAATGGCTCTAGTGCTAGTGGGAGATTGTTAGTAGTATGCCCTAGAGCATATCATTTAGTATGTATCTTGTACATATTTTTATTAATAAAAGGCATTTCCACTTTTCTGTTTACATAATATGTTTATGTGTAATAGAAAAGGTCCATTGATATTTTGTTAGAAATATTATTCTTAAGTTGTTAAGAATATGAGTGACAATATTTCTAGCACAAAGTATCATAAATAGGTTCACAATCGAGGATACTTCATAATAAGGACATGACTTATCCAGAAAGATTGTATTCATGTTTGTTCCCAAGTTATTTATATGAGATATAAATAAGATGGAATGGTGAGTCTCATGCCATATAACAAACATGATAGGCACTTATAAATGATAAGTAGGCCGAACCAGTGGCACTTATGATAAGCACATGGAGTTTACTCTTGTCAATGTTTTGTCATAAATCATATCAGTGCATATAATCTTTAGACCTGAGATAGCACAGTTATCTTGTATATAGGTAGTTTGAGTTTGATACTGCTTTCATACTTGTACTATGTATGGGCATATACACATGTGTTGGCTCCTACTAGTTATATATGGAGGTAGGTGTTGATCAAGATGGAATCTGTTCCTCTAAGTAAATAGAGATAAAATCCTACGTTCATTTAATTGTTCTTGATGTTTCAAGTTCCTGGCCAGGACAGATAGATTTATTCAGAAAAGAGTTTCTGATGAGAAAATCTTTTTAATCAAGAACTGGAATTAAAAGAGAACATAATATTCATAGCAAATGGAGTTTGACATAAACCATGACTCCAGATTGAGTTGGGATTTTGTAACAGAGAGATTCTAGTGCACGGTAACATTATAAGTTCATTTAATGTAAACCTTATTACTGATTGGGTGGCCATGGCATGCTATGTTAGGTGTTAACCATGGTCTATGAGGTTCATAAAATGATTTAGAGAAATCATTTATGGTAAGAAAGAGTTCTGATGATATTAAGAGTTGATATCATGTCTCATTGCCAATTAGTGATGAGCCTAGTAAGTCACACACATACACAAGTTATCACATATTTAAATATGATTTAATTAATTAATTAAAGAGTTTAATTGATTAATTAAATAGGTTTGATTTGCAATTAAATTGCAAGGTCCCTAGCATGACTTGAAACCAAATCTAGATTATTGGATGTATAATATAAGTTAAATTTATATTTAAACAAATTTATATTTAAAGTATTTAAATATGAATTTAATTAATAAGAAATTAATTAATAGAGATTAATTAATTAATTTATATTTGATATAAATTAATTAGAAGAAGATAAATAATTATTTTGGGTTGAGAACTCAAAATTAAGACACAGGGGCATTTTGGTCATTTCACAGTGTGACACGTGGCACCATGAGATGGTGACACATGGAATTACACATAAGCTTGCCAAATGTTTTTTTAATCATGTAAGATGATTAAAATCAAGATTAAATATAGGTTTGACACTTGGCACAATGTGATTGGGTCACTTAAACCTAGAGCTAATCAAAGGGTGACATGTGGCAAGGGTTTAATGTGTTAACCTAGCTATATAAGTGTTGTTATGAAAAAGAAAAGTGAACAGCAGCCACTCCTCTCCTTTGTAATGCCACTTTGAGGCTTTTCATCTATTCTTCTTCATCTCTCATCAATTCAAAGAGATTAGCCATCAATCTCTTGAATTAAGAACACTAGAAATTGTTTCTAGTGTCATGTTTACATCTCTAATCTCTTAAAAGGCAGAACTTGAATTTCTAATTAATAGAAAAAGCTTTAGAAGCTGTTCAAGGGCTGCCATAGGTGTTCTTGGTGTGGACAAGCTAGAGGGACAACATCTGGTGTCCTGAAGACGAATCTCAAAGGCGCAGACACGCTGCAGTGCATCAAGAGGTTAGTGTAATCGTTCTTGATTTAATCTAGGGTTCTAAAATTAATTTGATTAATTTTAAAATGTCAAATGGCAAATACAGATCCAAAAACATATTAAAAGAGTTTTAATATGTTGTTTATCATTGAAATCAAATAGATAAAAATAAATCTTGCATGATGCATGTGACCCTAGGTGAAAATTTTTGAATTCAATGGTATAAACTTGTGTTTTTTACGCTTCCGTTCCTTCAGAAAGCAAGGAACTCCCTTTTTGAGAAAAGATGGTAGGATATGATAAATTGTTTTAACTGGGTGGCTTAGGAATACATAAACTTTTGTTAGGTCAGAGAAAAGACCCAATCCACTTTCTAATATTGATAGATAGATTATGAACGCTCAATGCTTAGATGGAGCTCTACATAACTAGTTACATAAGATGGACATGAGTTGATTTGAGAACCTTAGTAATGACACAAAGGAAATTGAAAATTCAAAGTATCATAGGAGTGAAAAGATGCATAGGTACTAATCGTTGAAGTCAAAGGACAAGTAAAGATTTAGAATAAGATGCCTATGATAGGTGCTACAGGAAACATCTTATAGAATATTATAGGATAAGGAACATAAGTCATGTCCTTGGGAAGCAGAAGGTTGAGGGGTAAGCGCTAAGGTTGATTGAAGTTAAGAGACATAAAGTCAAGTACAGAGAGGTATAGTGAATACTTGAAATGTCAGAAAAATGGTCAATGAATAGTTAAGAGATAAGAGCATCTCTAGTAAAAAAAAAAATGATGATAGTTAGGGCACTACAGTAGAAAAAAATCTGAGAGCGAGAGAATGCAATCTATATTGCACGAAGAGTTTGGAGAATAAAGCATTTTAACCATCTTTGCTTAGCTGGAGGAGTAAATGCTCGCACCTATCCCAATAGCCCTCTTTCTTTATCCCTTGTTTATTTGAAAATTCAAGGATAAATTTTTCTTAAGGGGGGCAAAATGTAACAACCCAAAAATTAAATAATAATAGTAATAATAATAATAATAATAATAATAATAATTAATTAAAAATTAAATTAAACATTTAAAATTTAAAATTTTTCCAAGAATGAATATGGACAACATGTCTGTCCCGGTTCATTCCAAAAAAAAGAAAACCTAGCCGCCCCCCCCCCCCCCCCCCTTTTAAACTCTCTCCTGTCACTCTCCCTCCCCCTCCCTTTTTCTTTCGACCGGCGAGCCTCCAGCCACCATGGCCAGCCGGCGAGGCATCCCCCCACCCTGGGAGAAGCTGGTGAGCTACCAACTGGCTGGAGCAGTGCCAGCAGTGGCGCAAATGGAGGAGTTTTCCCCATCAACGCGTGCATAGTGGGTAGCAACTTTTCGATGCAATTTCGGCTTCATCTGACGTCCGATTGAGGCGATTCAGGTGGCGTTGGAAAGCTTGTTCTGAGAGCTTTCTTTTGATATCAATTTTGCAGCAAATGGAGGTCGGATGAGTGAAGTATGGAGAGAAATTTCGGGTTTTTTAAGCTTTTAGATCAGATCTAGGACAATCCGACCATTGGATTGACGATCCAAGACCACCTATGGACTGAGGGAGCGGAGAGGAACATGATGGTATGATCAGTTCCGGCAGATGTCGCCGGCGACTAATGGCCGACCACCGTGCGCAGTGGTTTCGGTGGTGGCTCCGGTGAGCTTTGGATATGATTCAACTTTCAGAGACTTCCTCATAAATTTTTGGAATTTTTGAGACATAGATAAGCTTCGGGTAAGATTATTTTCATTATTTCTCTATCTGTGGAGCATAAATGCAGTGTTTCTTAAACAGGAAAAATTGGAAAAAAATTTTAAGAAAAATATATGATGAAAGTCAAATTATTTGGAGATATTTTATAGTGTTTATTGAATTTTTGAGTGATTGTAGAATATTTTTGAAAAATATAGATGGATTTTAGTTAGATTTTTAGCACATGGGCATATAAGATTATTTGAAATTATTATATTTAAATTTTATATGATTGGTTGAAGCTTAAGGATGGAGGTTTAAATATGTGAATATTGAATTGGGTTGAATTAAGAATATGTTAGCTGTTGAAAACTTATGAAATTGAGTAATATTCTTGAATAAAATATTCATGGGTGATTAGAAAATTACAATTACTTTTGTGAGAGCTTTATAACTTTATTAAGAACCGCGAGGCGAAATTTTAGACTTTTTAGAGCTTGTTTGAGTGGATTTTTACAAAATGTCAATTATAGGGACTAAAATATAATTTTTAAGATTTTGAGTATTGCTTAGTTTGGAGGGCCTAGGAGGGGCCATATAATGATGATGAGATATGGGTTGAGTTTAGAAGTGCTATTTGAATCATTTTTGGCAGGTTGGGTAGGTCCCACGTATAGAGGAAACTCTGCCGGATTTTCGACATGAATTAGGCTGTCTATTGTCTCTTTATAGTTTTATTTTGACTTTATACTAATAAATTTATAATATAATTATTTAGGTGATCGATGTCAGCTATTTTTCTCCATCCAGCAGCCACAATAGTCCTCGGTATACTGTGAGTAAAATATTAATATTAATTATAATTTCGATATTATTATATGTTCAAGCATGTCCATGCATCACTTATTAATATTTATCTATGTAGTTAAACACTAGGCACGTTTTATATTGCATTCATAATTGATGAAGTGCCATAAATGTTGTTTGTGTTAATTTGGAGCAGTGTGCGTGCGTTGGCGTGCGTATGGTATGGTATTGGATATGGACAAGATGGGTAGACACGACTTGAGAGACACTCGCTGAGACCCGGTCTTTTATGGATAAGTCGAGGTAGACACGGCTTGAGAGACACTCGCTGGGACCCCACATTTGGTTTATTAACGAAAGTCCGGCTTGAGAGACACTCGCTGACAGAGGTTAGATTTAGAGGGCTGTATAGGGGATCAGCTCTCATATATGTACTGTCTGAACATTACTGGGTGTGTTAGTGCTCCAAATTACCTTTTTCCTGTTATGATGTGAATTGTATGAAAATTATGATGATGTTGCATTTCATTTCACATGGTAAATTAGCTTTAGACATCTATAAAATTGTACTTAAAATTGGTATTTTACTCTCTGAGTCGAACACTCACTCCTGTTCACATATTTTTCCAGGCTATAGGAGGAGTTCTTTTACAGAGCAACTTGCCTTCTTCCTTGCATGTTTAACGTCGGTTATTTAATTGTTTTTATTATTTTTTTTTCTAAATTTGAAATCTACAACTCCGCATGTGTTAGCAGTAGTATAAACCCTATTAGGAATTGTGTTAATTTAAATTCTTGAGGTTAATAAATAAATATTTATATGATACTTAAATAATTTGTGAATGATGTAATCGGGTTGAGTTGGGCTACCCTAATTTGAGTTTCTGATAATTATTGGGTTAAGTTGGTCCGGAATAAAATTATAATATTTTAATTTAAATTATTTTTATATGCATGTTGGGCCTAAATTATGGGCCTGGTTATGGATTTGAGAACAGTAAGGCTTACAACGGGCCTCGGGGGCTTTATGCCGGTCCAGGTCCTAGTGCCAGTCCGGCTCATAGATTGGGTCGTGACAGGTTTAAAAAAAATTAACAAACTTGATTTGGTTTTGATGAAATTAATTTTACTTTTAAAATAAAATTTTAAATATTATATATATATATATATATATATATATATATATATATATATATATATATAATTAATACTAAAATATTTGTAATTGAAATATTGATGTTCATAATTTGACCTGTACATAAATGTTTATGCATAAGCATAAAAAATAATATATCAAATACGCCATACTTTTGATGAAACATGCGATCATCTATAGGAATCATCATTGCAGGATCAAGAATAATTCCATCATACGCATTGGTATACATTGCTGAATATATGTTTTTACTAAACTCCATTTCACATTTATGATTGCTTTTAATTATTGGTGAATACTAATTTTATAAGCATTATCTAATGCATTTAATTATTGCTGAATACTTTTAAGTGGGCTCAATGTGTTAATCATTATTTAAAATCAATAATTAAAAAAAATTAAAAAGAAAAAAAATTCAAATTTAATTGGACCTTATTTTATAATAAAATTAATTTTATTTTTAAAATAAAATTTTAAATATTTAAATAAATTTATTATTTTTTATTATACCAAATGTTAATTAATTAATAGTGAATACACAATCATTTCTAAGTGTTTAAGAAACCATATAATCCAACCTCTTCTTTTGAAACTTAACCATAAACTTAATTCACATTATATGAACACAATGAATCGATTATCCGTCCAACATGGATACACACACAAGAGAAAGAAAATAAAGGGATGGACTGATAAATATGATGTAGATAGAAGGCATAATAACTACATGATCTTAATTTTCCAGATAAATTTAATAATTAAGTTTAAGAAATAAGCATTTTCAATGGAAAATGCTTTCCTATTAAATCCATTTATTTTTATTCAAATTCTTTCAAAGTATCTCTATGGAATTTTTTATGAAAGTTTCATTTAAGAGTGAGGATAAAAAAAATTAATTTTTTTTTTAACACGTGATTTCCTCGCGCTTGAGTCAAGAATGATATTTAGGTAAAGTTTTTCCAGCAAGAACAATTTTAGAATTTGAACTCTTGATTTTGTAGAGATCAGCTCCACGACAATGATTCAACTACTTATGGATATAACTACATGGTTTCTTGATGAAGAATAAAATTAAAACTTAAATGGCTTAAAGATATATGGGTAAAAAGTAGCCAAAAGAAGTAGACAATTTTTTTTTTGGTTTAATTTATATAGGGGATTGATAGGGAATTCAAATATGGATTTATTAGATAAATGCTATGCCTTTGGCCATTAGATTAAACCATAATAGATCAAAAGAAGTAAACAAATTAAGAGAAGTTAAGACCTAATAGCTTAAGTAGTATAGTCAAGAAGATATATACAGATTCACTATAATAAGGAGTTTATAGTGTAAACAACAATCTCACCAACTTTTCTAGATAGATAGTTGGATATTTGATATCATATTTAACAAAACTAAAGACATAAATCTAAGGCATGCACATTACTATGTGCAAAAAAAATAAGAAAAATAAATATAAGATTTATGTGGTTTGATTATAAAATCTACATTACATACTAAATATAAGTTCTGCTAAAATGAAAATTAAGATAAGTTACATTCTCTCAAAATTCAGTAAATTTTAATTTTAATAGGTTTTTCACCTGATTTTCACTACATTCAAAATTCACAAAATATCATATTCATATTATACCATGAATTATTTGAATCAGATCATAATTCAGACCAATAAAAATATATCTAAATATGAGATGAGACACATCACAATAAAATTCTTTTTTAATCTTAAATTTATTAAATACAATTCTGTTTAAATATGAAACGTTTTTAATGTTGGTTGAGTGTCGATTTGATTCAACCTACTTGATGAAGTCACTACAGTGCTTGATATTTAAGTAAGTAATGCAGTCGCTATACTACTTGATGAAGTCGGGCCCTTAACACTCTTCATTAAATAGTTGATAAAAACAATACACCTATCAACTATAATATTCAATTAAGACACGGACTCTTAGATTATGTTTATAATTTTTAATTAAATAATAAATAAATAAATTATAATTTTTTATTTTTTTATTAATAGAATAGTCTCTCTGTTCAATTTTTATTTAATTTATTGTTAATCAATGTAAAAATATCAAAAATATCTTTAATAACATTTTCAATATAAAATAATTATATCCTTTAAATTTTATTAATAAACATTCAATATATTTTATATTTAAATAATTTTATATATATTATTTTTAAAGTATAATATAAACACATTTTATATATGACTAAAATATAATTTTTTTTAAATCTTCTCTATTTATCATGTCCTAAATTACTATTATGACAAATTAATAAAAAAATATATAAATATTTATAATTATCTTAATTTATCATTTCAAGTGGTAGGTAATTTTGTAATCATAGTAGCCACTTGAAATTTTTTAAACACTTCTATTTTCAAATCTGAGTGTAGATACTAAAACAAGTAATTCATCTAATTGATTCATAACATATTTATTTTTTGATATTTGAAACTAAAAAAACTTCGTACTTAGAAATCTATTCATACCTTGTTTTTCATAAATATACTTATTCTCTAAGGCTTGCCAGATTTCATGTGGAGATTTGATAGGTCGAAATAAATCATACAGTCTGTCAAAAAGAGAATTCAAAATAATTCCTCTATAGCGAACTTCAACTTCTTCACATTTCTTGTGAGATGCTATGATAGTTGCAGCCTCATTATCAGATGGTTTGAGAATTTTGGGCAGATTGTCGCTCAACATATACACAATACCCGATTCAGTAAGCAAAAATAATAATTTATCCTTCCAGCGAGTGAAATTGGTTCCATTAAAATGCTCCAATTTGAAGACGAAATCAGAAACACTAGTACTTGAAGCCTCCATTGTTGAATAATTCCCTTAAGATTATTAGAAAAAAATAATAATAATAACAATAGACTTTGATCGTGTAGTTATTTTTCTTAAGGGAATTATGCCCCCTCTATGTTGCTGCTGGATAATTTGGGCAGATCCCTTCAGGAAAACAAAGCCAAAACAGAATTTTAGACAGCAATTTTATAATTCTTCCAAGAACGAATTAAATAATAATAATGTTAATTGTAAGCAGAAGTAAAGAGAAGAGATAGAAGAAAAAAATTTAATAGATTTCTATTCAAAAACTACTGCTATTTATAAAATATTTACACCTCTTATAACAGAATAATTATATATGTTCACTTATACCTCTTAGAACAGATATAACTATTAGTAATAAACAATTTCTTTTGATACATTTTAATAAATAGACATAACTCTTTTGACATTGGACAACTTTTTATATCACTAACTATTTTTAATATTGTGCTTAGTTTTAGTATGATTAGATTACAATAATTCACACTTAAGTGTTAAGAGTAGTTAAAAGAACAATAGCTCTATCTTAACATTAACGTTAACATTACCATTCTCTTTACATCCTGTGTGAGAGAGGTAAAGTAAAACAATATTTTTTTTTCAAGTAAGATTTTTTAAAATAAAATTTGTTTATAGTTTTTAAATTTTTATAACTTTTTATTATTTAAGAGGTAGGACAATTTTTTTTAAAATATTAATAGATTTTAAAGAGAAAATAGTCTTAACTTTTAATTTAGTGGATTATAAAATAAAGGTTTTTTTAAAAAAAATTAAAATCTCAAAAAATATTGCTTTAAAAATCCAGAATTCTCCTGAACACAAATTTAAGGTTTTGAAATCTTGAAAAACCTATCAATACTCTATAAAATTTCCTCCCAAACAAAGAGTTGGTCTAGACACATGTATGACAACATACTAGTTAATTTTCAAGGAACTTTCATCACTGAAGCTTCAAACTTCAGAATGAATTAGCATCTTGAACAAACTTCTCTAACCTCTCAAAAATGCTTACAGCTCTATAAAAAAGGGAAGAATCTCCAACCTGCAAGAATTCATATCATTTAGTGTTATGTTACACTCATTTCTTATAGGCATTTTAGGGTAGTTTTGCATCCATTTTGCCCTTTTATTTTAGTATATTTTATGTTTTTAGCTTTATTTTAGCTTATTTGTTAACTTTAGATACTTTATATTTGATTTTTGTAATTTTGTTGTTTTTTATAGGATTTTGTGGCAAATCGAAGATCAATGAGTGCATTAGGAAGTGATTTGAAGAAATTTGGAATTCTTTAAGCATGGAGGAAAGTTGAAGAAATCAAGCTTTGAAAGAGCAAGTTAGCCAAAATTTGCTTGAGACTTTGCTTATGATGTTGTTTAGGGTATGTCATATAAGCTTAACCTTAAGCCTGTTCAAGCTGAAAGTCAAGCACGGCTTAAATCCTACACATTTAAGCTTTTACTCTACAACCTGCCGAGAATTGCTTAAGACCCTGCCTAGGGTAAAGCGGCAGTGCTTAAGGTGCAGCACAAGTCAAGCTGGAAGTCAAGCATGAGCAGAAAAGTCTATTTTACTCCAAGTCTGCCGAGATTTGCTGAGGGTCTGCTTAACCTTAAGCAGACAGTGCAACCAGAGGCTGAAATTTGCTAAGAAGCTGCTTAGGGTTAAGCCATACCCTAAGCAAACTGCCAGAACATGAATAATGCTGCTGACTTGGATAATTTTATACCTCATTTCCTATCCACTCCTTGTCTCTTATTTACTTTTAGGGTAACTTTTTGGGACCATATAAATTCATCATTTCCTAGTTTTTGCCATAAGAGGAAACGGGAGAAAACAAAAAGGAAAGAAATATAAATAGAGAGAGGAGGAGAAACGCCATTTTTTTTCTAGAGAGGAGCTGCTGCAACTATCTTTTGGAGCTCTAGAAACCAAAGTTTTGGGTTC
The DNA here is from genome assembly GCF_030052815.1 of Hevea brasiliensis. Lineage (NCBI taxonomy): Eukaryota > Viridiplantae > Streptophyta > Magnoliopsida > Malpighiales > Euphorbiaceae > Hevea > Hevea brasiliensis. The sequence continues at coordinate 83,764,831 of NC_079503.1, forward strand.
TTCTACTTGGGTTTTTCTATTTTAGTCCTATTATCATGTTTTTCTTTACTTTTCCATCAATCTTTCTTGTAAATACTATTATGAGTGAGTAAACTCTTTAGATTTTAGAGTTGGGAAATATGTTTTAGATTAATTTGTGGATTTGGATTGGGTATTTCCTTATTTTACATAAATATGAGTTTTGATGCCTTCCTTGTGTGCTTGATTTACTTACTTAATGTTGGTACCCATTGGGTATTATGTTAATCTTTGATTAAAGGACCAAAAGGTGAAAGTCATTGATAGATAATCAAGGATTGGAACTTAAAATTACCTAGATTTAGAAATAAACTAGGATTTTAAGAGGAATTAATGATTGGTTACAAAACTTAATGGGTTTTAAAGTAATCAAATAACATACGAAAGTAGGTTTGGCTATTTTAGAACACACTTTGGTTTGCTTGAAAAAGATATCAAAGAAATTTAGAATCAATCACCTTCAAACTCTATTTTTCCCTAAAAATTGGAATACCCAAGATAAATCCCAAATAATTTATGCATAAACCCCAACTCTGGAATCACTTTAAACATAATTAGACCTTGATTCAAATTACCCATTATTAATTTAATTCAATTGCATCTAAATTTAGAATTTATTTGCTTGCTCTTTACCCATTTCAATTAGATTAATTAATTTACTATGCTCATTTACATTTACCATTTATTCATCAATCATTAGCCCAAATAATCGCTTCATTCATAGTTCGGTACTCAAACGGCAAATCCTCATGGGAACGATAGTTGACTTATTACTCTATTACTTGAGACGACCCGTATACTTGCGGATACGACCATCAAGTTTTTGGCGCCGTTGCCGGGGATTTTATTTTTGTTTGATATTGAACGATTGTTTGTTTGGTTAATTTGGGCATTTTATTTTATTTTCTTTTTACCATTTTACTTTGAGAATTTGTTTATTTTATTTTTCAGGTACTTTATTTTATGAGAAGGACAAAAAGTGAAGAAATCAATTTATTCATTGATCCAAAAATAGAAAAGACAGCAAGAACTTTAAGAGTAGAATCTAAAAGGAGAAAAGCTGAATTTAAAGCTCAACAACAACAAGAAAGAGCACAAGAGCAAGAGTAATTACAAGAAGAAATGGCCAATAACAATAAAAACTGCTATGTGAATGATTATGCCTATCCTAATATCTCATATCGATCTCCACCTGCACTAATAAACTCAAAAATATTCTCAACGACAAAAATCTGATCTCCATATTCGATCTCTTCATCTCTCCTCTCCGATCATCTCTCCTCTCATTGAAAATTGATAATACTATTGATCATCTCTAAAATCTCAAACTCTATCCTCATCATCAATTCTGTCAAAATCTCCCAAAAATCAAAACCGATCAAAAGTTTTCGAATGATATTTTTCGACAATTGATTTTTTCTTTTTAGATCTCTTTTCAAAGTTTAATCTTTTTGTGTTTTCAAACTAAAATTTTTTATTTCTTCTTTTGCTTTCTATTTTTTCAATTTCAATTTCTTTTTTTTTTCTTTTTTTCAAATTTTTCTCTTCATTTCTTTCTTAGATCTCTTTGATTTGATTTTTCTTTAATTTTTTTCCTTTTTTTTTCATCTTCAATCATTTTTTTTAAATCTTGTGATCTTTTAAATCAAATCATCAAATACATTCAATTTCGGCCTCTCATTCATTTTTTTCATTTCCTTCATTCCATTTTCATATTCACCCTCATTCATTCATTCATCAAATCATTCCACTTCCTTTCATTTCGCTCATTCCTCCAAGTTCCTCTCTCCTCTCCTCACTTTTCTCTACCCCTCTTAGTCCTTCCTCACTCTCCTCCTCCCTCCTCTCCTCCTCCTCCTAAATCGCCTCAGGAGCCCTCATCAGCCCTCTGATTCATCTCCTCAAGCGCTCTTTCTCTCCATCTCTCATCTCATTTGCCGCTGCCTCTCTGCTTTGCAAGGACAGCTCTGTCCTTCTGCTTTGGCCTTTTCTCCTCACTTAATCCCTCAGATGGCTGAACTGAGTTTGGCATGCCATCCTCTCTTGACTCTTCTTCACTTGCCTCTTCTTCTGAACAAGCCTTCTCTTGCTGCCACTCCTCGATGATCGGGATTCGAAACCTACTCTTCTTTTGAAAGCGCCTTCCTGACCAAGGCGGTGAGCACTTGAGCTCTTGCTGTTCACTCCACCTCTCACTCTCATGTCCATCAGATTCGGGGATTCCGATGTCGTTCAGATTGTCTGTCCGATCCCCGTCCGACAAGGGGAAGCAGGATCAGAGAAGTATCGGCAGAAGGCTCGAGCGCTTCTCCTCGACTCCGCGACTTCTGGAAGTGGAGGACGACTTGAGCTCGAGGAGAGGGAGGCGAGAGCTCGAGAGGAGACTGGACCGAGACTGGAGGCCGAGAGTGGAGGCTGATCTTCTCCGCATCGGAGCGGATCGGCATCGAAGGGTCGCTGGGTCGAGTTCAGAATCCTCTTCTCTTTTTTCATCCCTGTCTCAAGTTGTGTGCCGGAGGAGAAGTCTCACCTCTCTCTTCTACTTCTTCCCTCTCTTTCTTTCTTCTCTTCACCACCCTTCTCTCCACCCAAGAAGAAGAGATGAGAATCGGAGAAAGATCTGACACTCAGGAAAACAAAAATGTGAAAAAACCAATGAGATAGAGAAGCTGAGATCGATGATGCGGTGATCGGCGATCTGTCCCACCGGATCGGCCTCCGAAAGCAGGTGCTTCTAAATCTCTGCGTTCTAATTCGCTTCATCCAAGGGTTTTCTTAGTTCTGCCTAACCTAGGTGGGGTTCCTTTGCCTCCTGCATCGCTCTTCCAATTCACAAACTTTCTCACTGGAGGGCGAAGGATTGAAACGGCGGAAAAGAAGCGGCCTTCACATTAAGCGAGAAGCCCTCCAGTGAGGCTTCAAGGAGGAGAGGAGTTCGCCAAAAAAAAAGAATTTTGTTCCTCAGGGCCGCTTCAAAGCCACTGCTGGCTTCCCCACCTTACAAAGAGAGCTTCTGAGCCAGGTAGATCTGATCCTAATTGATCCTTCAGATTAATTTGAACTAAGATAGGCCATGAGTTAGTGAACTTGAGCAATATTTTACGTGATAGAATTGATTTCTCAAGAATGATGATCCAGAGAACGCCGAAGACCGCATTCTTATAACTCTCTTGGACTATATAACTGTCATTCTCAATGCCGAAGTGATGCGTCGATATGCTCGGTGATCAATCGATTGAATCGGAGCGAAGAAGCATTCTCCAATCGAGAATGAGGAAAGATTCGAAAGAATCGATCTCTCTCGAGTCGATGAGATTCTCCCTCTTTTCTCCCTCACCTGCAAGTCTCAGCTCCTTCGCCCGCAAGAGAAAGAGACGAGAGCCCAAGAGAAGAAGGAGGAAAGGTACCCACCTCCGCCCACCACGCCCTCTTCGAGGAAGGAACCAACCGAAAGAAAGAAAAAAATTAAAGGCCGGCTTCTCAAAAAAAAGAAAAAAAAAAAAAGAAAATTAAAAAATAAATAAAAAAAAAGCCGAAGAAGAAAAAAGAAGAGAGAAAAGAAAGAAAGAGAGGAAAGAGTTTTTGGTTTGTGAATAAAAATGGGGAATAAAAGAAGCAGGCAGAAAATATTTACTATTTATCTCAAGAGACATTTGCAATTACACGCGAATGCTCACGGCATTCCATAGCATATAGATTGTATTCTCACACAGTTTAGATAAAGAGATTCGAGAGATTCCATAAAGAGATCTCATAATATATGTGTGTATATCAAAAATTAGGATAATATAGAATAATAATATAATAAATAAATAATATAATAATAATATTTAAAAAATAAAATATAATTAAAACATAAAAAAAACAAAAAAAAATCTTTAAAAGAAAAAGATCGGATATAAAATTCGATCAAAAGAGAGATATAATCAAATAAATAATTTCAAATTCGACATAATAAAATCATCTAAAGATCTAATACATTAGAGAATCAACAAAAAAAAAGAGATAGATCAGATCAATCGTTACATCAAATTAAAAATCGAACCATCGATCCATCACATTTGTGACGAAACGTATAATGGGGCGGTCAGAATCATCCAATTCGGAACAACATCTATGAAGGAAAGAAAATTGTGAGAAGCGAATTAAGTGAAAAGAAATAGTTCAGTCGGGAAGACATCGCCATATGGTGCCAACATCGGCAGTCCGAAAGCGATTCAAATCGTGACGTCGAATTCGATCGCCACGATCATGATCGATCGATATCGATTACATCGAGATAATCATATCGATTCAATCGAATCATCATCATCGATCAAAAAATTCGGATCGATGAACAATCGAAAACAGAAGGAAAAGGAAAAAAAATCATCAATCAAGAAATTGAAAAAAAGGAATCAAAAAAGAAAAAAGGGAAAAAAAGAAGAAAAAAAATGAAGAATTTAAAGGAAAGATAGAAGGAGAAAAGGATATAAAAGAAATTAGGAATTTACGAAGAGAAGAATGAATTTTTAAAAAAGAAGGAGACCAGGGATGAGGAAAGGGATAAATTAGAATAGAAGGAAGAGAGAGAGAGAGACAGAAGAGGAAGAGGAGAGGAGGAGAAAGAAAGAAGGAAAGGAAAGGGAAAAGAAGCAAAAAAATAAAAAAAAAAAAAAAGAAAAGAATAAAAGAGAAAGAAAAAGACCGCACGCCGAATCAGAGCCGCTCGCACGCGAAACGACGCAGAGCAAATACACGCGCAAATCTCAATGACGCCTAATCTTGCCATCTCAATCTCTCTATCTCAATCTCTCAGTTGGATATCTAGAGAAAGCTAGTGAAGCCTCAGAAGACAGAAGACGAAAAGACCAGAGACGCTCGAGCCTCTGTCTCTTCAAGCTTTGAGAGGAACAAAGAAGAGGATGAAGAAGGAAGAAGAAAAGAAGAAAAGGATGAAGAAGAAGAAAGATTCAAAATTCTCATTCCATTCTCTTCAATTCTCAAGAATCCTCTCAAATCTCAAAAAAATTCTCCCATTTCCCCTCAATCCCCCCCATAAATCTATAAAAACCCACCTCAAGGGCGAAAAAAAAAAAAATAAAAAAAAATAAGATAAATAAACATATATATAAAAAAAAAATATAAATTACTAAACTTAAAAAAAACTTTTTCTTTTTGAATTTTTTTTTTTTTTTTTTAAAAAAATTTTTTTTTTTTTTTTTTTTTTTTTCTTTTTTTCATTTCTTTTTTTTTTTGTTATTTTTTTTTTATTTTCATTTTCTCTCTCACTTTCACTTTCTCTTTCTGTTTTTCTCTATTTTCATCTCTACTTCACTCAAGCTCAAGCTCACTCAACTTTTACATTCTTTTTATTTTTTTTTCATTTCATTTTAACACCATTTTTCATTCCTTAAATTTCACCTCCGCATTTTTACAATCTCTGCAATCTTGCTACTTTTAATTTAAGTTAATTAGTTCAACTCACTTTTTTTTAAGTCTATTTATTCTTTTTTATTTCTATTTCTTCTTTTTCTTTTTTTTTTTCATTTTCTTCATTCTTTGTTTTTTTTTTTTTTTTCATCAAAAAAAAAAAAAAAAAAAAAAAAATTGTATTAATTTCTTTTTTTCCACACCACTCTTTTTTTTATTTTATTTATAATTCTTTTTTTTTTTTTCAAAATATGTTATCACACAGTTTTAGCTAACTGTGTAAAAAGAGAGTCTCTTTTTGAAAGAAAAAAAAAGAGAAAAATGTGAAATAAAAAAAAAAAAAAAAAAAAAAAAAAAAATGACTAGAGGTAACAGGATGCAAAAAAATAAATATAAAATAAAAAAATAAAAAAAAAAAAAATAAAATAAAAAAAAAAAAAATAAATAACAAATACGAAAAAAAATCTTTAGGAGTAAAGTGACTTTAGTCAACAAAATTAGTCACAAGTAAAAAAAAAAAGTCTAAAAAAAGTCTTAAAGTTTAAAACCTTTAGAACTTATAAACTCTTACTATCTTAAACTATATTATTTACTTATTATTTAGGCTCAGATGAAGAGAAGAGAAGTCTCAAGAAAACAAAAAAAACAAAACAAAAACCAAAAAATTTAAATTTTTAAGAAGGAGGAAGATTCTTCTATTTAATTTTTATAATAATAAAGATAATTTAAAAGAGATCGAGATTAAAGATAAATATAAAAAATAAAAAAAAAAAAAAAAAAAATTAAAAAAGGAGGAGAGAGAGGAGGAGAGAGGAAAAAAAAATAATAAAAAAAAAAAAAGAAAAAGGGAGAGAGATTTGAGGGAGGGAGGAAAAAATTCTAATAATTAATAAAAATAAAAAGAAAGAGAGTTAGGAGAGATCAGAGGATCCAATCCTATCTCAATTCAATTTAATCAATCAGAGAGTTCCTCGATTCTCAATCAAAAATTTTAAAATTAAAAAAAAAAAAAATAAAAAGGAGAGTTCTTATAAGGTCTCAACTCAAAAATTTAATTAAAATATAAGAAAAAGAGAAAGAGTTCTTATCTTATCCTAAAAATAAAAAAAAAAAAAAAAAAAAAAAAAAAAAAAAACAAACAACAACAAAACAAACTAAGGTACATTTACTTTTATGTATATAGGTGATCCCGAATAAAGTGAAATTTAAATTTTTCTTTTAAAAAATTCATTAACATCAACAAATCCCTCTCTCCTAATGCAATAAAAAATAACTTCTACTTTTTTTTTAGGGAGTGTGGGTGGGTGGGCCCCCCCCCCCCCTTTACCGGACCCCCTCCCTACCTAATCTCGAATTGAAGTTGTTTTTTTTTCATATTTTTTTCACAAATTTTTTTTTTTTTTTTCTCAAAAAAAAGGTGGTGGACCTCACTCTCTTTCTTTACTGGGAGAGGGTCGTTCAGCGATAAAAAACACCCTATGACACCTAACATTGGGGATTTCATGCCAAGTATCACAAGACCAAGAGTAGAAGCTAATAATTTTGAACTGAAGCCTGCACTCTATCAGATGGTAGAACAATCACAATTTGGGGGAAGTCCAAGTGAAAGTCCACATGTGCATCTAGCACACTTTCTTGAGATCAATGATATGTTGAAGATAAATGGAGTTTCTGATGATGCAATTCGACTCAGATTATTTCCTTTTTCTTTGAAGGACCGAGCTAGAGAGTGGTTACAATCTTTGCTACCGGGTTCTATCACAACATGGGATGAACTTTCTCAAGCATTTTTAGCTCAATATTTTCCACCAAGCAAGACAGCTAAACTAAGAAATGAGCTAACTTCTTTTAAACCTAGAGATGATGAGAGCTTATATGAAGCATGGGAGAGGTACAAGGATTTGCAAAGAAGATGTCCACATCATGGGATTCCTAAGTGGATGCTTGTTCAACACTTTTACAATGGAGTTTCACCAGCTATTAGAAGTACAATTGATGCATCTTCTGGAGGTGATCTTATGGAGAAATCTGAAGATGAAGCTTTTTCTACTCTTGATAAAATTGCTTATAACAACTACCAATGGAGTTGTGAGAGGAATGAGATCAAGAAACTAGCTAGTATGTTCTTGCTTGATGCCATGAATATGATTAATGCTAAGTTTGATGCTTTGACAAGAAAAATGGACAAGCTAAGCATAAAAGTAGATTATTCAGCTGGAGGTTCTAGTAATTCAGTAGAAGTTGGAGCTGCAAATGTCAATTGTGTAGCTGATTTTTCTGCACTTAGTCAAGATTTTTCAAGTGAGCAAGTAGATTATGTGGGGAGCTACAATCAAAGACTAGGTGGTAACCCATTTTCTGCAACTTATGATCCAGCATGGAGAAACCATCCAAATTTCTCTTGGGGAGGTAGACAAGGACAGCACCAAAATTTTCAGCAACCTTCTAGTTATCAACAACATCAGAATTTTCAGCAGAATAGAGGTCCTCCTCTTGGGATTCCAAAACCTCAAAATGCACCTGCTCCACCTCTACCACAACAAGCACAACCAGACAAGACAGCTAGATTAGAAGCTATGATTGAGACTCTACTTGTGAGCCATCAAAGTCAACAAGATATGATTTCTTAATTAGCATCTAAAGTGGATCAAATGGCAACACACAACAAGATGTTAGAAAATCAAATAGCTCAACAAGCTAGCTCTTCAAATAACAAAGCATTTGGGAAGCTCCCAAGCCAACCAGAAAATTCAAGGGAGCATTGCAAGGCTATTACATTGAGAAGTGAAAAAATATTAGAGAGTGGAGATAAAAAGATTGAAGAAAAAAACAGAGAAAGAGATGAAAAAACTAAAGTTGAAGTTAGAATTGAAGCTGAGGAAGAGAGTTCAGGGGAAGAAAAAGGAAGTAAAGAGAGAGAGAGTAAAGAGGAAGAACCTAAATATGTAGCACTTAAAGCCTACACGCCACCTTTACCATTCCCACAAAGGTTCCAAAAAGTGAAGTTGGATAAACAATTTGGGAAGTTTTTGGAGGTATTGAAGTCTTTGCATGTGACTATTCCTTTCACTGATGCCTTAGCACAAATGCCTTCATATGCTAAATTTTTGAAGGATATTTTGTCTAACAAGAAGAAATTGGAGGAATTTGAGACCGTAACTCTCACAGAAGAAAGCAGTGCTATTTTACAAAATAAACTTCCACCCAAACTAAAAGATCCTCGTAGTTTTTCCATGCTATCTCACATTGGGGATATCAGTATAGATAAGACTTTATGTGATCTTGGAGCCAGTATTAGTCTAACGCCATTGTCTATCTATGAGAAAATGAAGATTAGAGAAATGAAGCCTACCACCATTTCAATACAGTTAGCAGATAGGTCTATTAAATTTCCAATTGGGGTGATTGAGAATGTTCCTCTGAAAGTTGGAAAATTTTCATACCAGTAGATTTTGTAGTATTAGAGATGGAGGAGGATGTACACATTCCTATTATTCTTGGTAGACCTTTCCTTGCTACTGCTGGAGCTGTGATTGATGTAAAAAATGGAAGGCTTACATTAGAAGTTGGGGAAGAAAAAGTTGAATTTAATTTGTTTCAAGTAATGAAAAAGAAAGATGATTCAAATTCATGCTTGAGAATTGATGTGATAGATGAAGTGGTCAGAGAAGTGCTCAAAAAGCAACATCCTGAAGATCACTTAGAAGCTTGTTTGGTTTATAACATCAAAAAGGGGGATAAGATTGAAAAAGCTGCAGAATATGCTACAATCTTGGAAGGAAATCCACCTTTGCCTATGGCTAATACTGAGAAGATTAGAGATTTGAAGCAAGATACAACTTCATCATCAAAGCTTGAAAAAAGTGAAGCACCAAAGGTAGAGTTGAAACCTCTCCCAATAAATCTCAGGTATGCTTTTCTTGGTCAAAATTCTACATATCCTGTGATTGTTAGAGCTAAACTGAATGATTGTGAAGTTGAAAAATTATTAAGAATTCTTAGAAAGCATAGAAGGATAATTGGTTATACCATTGATGATATTAAAGGAATACATCCTTCTGTGTGCTTGCATAGAATTTTGTTGGAAAATAATCATAAAGCCTCTAGAGAGTCACAGAGGCGATTGAATCCAAATATGAAAGAGGTTGTGAAAAAGGAAATCTTGAAATTGCTTGATGCATGTATCATTTACCCTGTTTCTGATAGCAATTGGGTAAGTCTAGTTCATGTTGTACCCAAAAAGGGGGGCATCACAGTAGTGAAAAATAAAAATGATGAACTAATACCTACAAGGACTGTAACTGGATGGAGAATGTGTATAGACTATAGGAAGTTGAATAATGCAACTAGAAAGGACCATTTTCCATTACCATTTATAGATCAGAAGCTTGAGAGATTAGCTCATCATTCTTATTTCTGCTATTTGGATGGCTATTCAGGGTTCTTTCAGATCCCTATTCACCCAGATGATCAAAACAAAACCACCTTCACATGTCCCTATGGTACCTTTGCATATCAAAGGATGCCATTTGGACTATGTAATGCCCCAGCTACATTTCAAAAATGCATGATGTCCATATTTTCTGACATGATTGAGGATATTATGGAAGTGTTCATGGATGATTTTTCTGTGTATGTTAAATCTTTTGATGAATGCTTAACTAACTTGTCTAAAGTTTTGCAGAGATGTGAAGAGTTTAATTTAGTTTTGAATTGGGAAAAGTGCCATTTTATGGTACAAGAAGGAATTGTTTTGGGACATCTTGTGTCAAACAGGGGTATTGAGGTGGATAAAGCAAGAAAATGCCACCCTCGACATCTGTGAAGGGAGTGAGGAGTTTCTTGGGGCATGCTGGATTTTACAGGAGATTCATCAAGGATTTCTCTAAGATTTCTAAACCTCTTACCAATTTATTGAATAAAGATGTGGAATTTCATTTTGACACTGATTGTATGAATACTTTTTACAGGACAAAGGAGGCTTTGATATCTATTCCTATTATGCAACCACCCGATTGGTCATTACCTTTTGAGTTGATGTGCGATGCTAGCAATTATGCCATTGGGGCTGTTTTGGGACAAAGGAGAGATAAGAAGGTGTATGCAATATACTATGCAAGTAGGACCTTAAATGATGCTCAAATAAAATACTCTACTACAGAGAAAGAGTTTTTGGCAGTGGTATTCACAGTAGATAAATTCAGGTCCTATCTTGTGGGGTCTAAGGTAATAGTGTACATAGATCATGCAGCTATCAAGTATCTCCTTCAGAAAAAAGAGGCCAAACCTAGGTTGATAAGGTGGGTACTACTCCTTTAAGAGTTTGACTTGGAAATTAAAGATAAGAAAGGAGTAGAAAATGTAGTATCAGATCATCTGTCTAGATTGAGGCAAGAACAAGGAGATAATTTGGGGAAAGAGCTTCCAATAGATGATTATTTTCCTGATGAGCAGCTGTTGGTAATCATGAGTGCAAAAATCCCTTGGTATGCAAATTTCGTGAACTATTTGGTGTGTGGAATCCTTCCACCTGATCTAACATGGCAGCAAAAGAAGAAATTTCTTTTTGATGTGAAGGATTACGATTGGGAAGAGCCATTTTTGTTTAAGAGATGTGGAGATGGGTTGATTAGAAGATGTTTAGCTGATGGGAGATAGGGAATGTTATTAAAGATTGTCATTTTTCACTTTATGGGGGCCATATGAGTGTGACAAAGACTGCAGAAAAAGTTCTTCAAGCAGGGTTCTTTTGGCTATATATGTTTAGAGATGTGAGAAAGTTTGTAAATGCATGTGATAGGTGTCAAAGGATGGATAATATCTCAAAAAGAGATGAAATGCCCCTCCAAAACATATTGAAAGTGGAACTATTTGATGTGTGGGGCATTGATTTCATGGGACCCTTTCCATCATCCTTTGGACACAAGTACATTTTAGTTGGGGTAGATTATGTGAGCAAATGGGTTGAAGTTATACCATCTCCAACTAATGATGTTAGAGTTGTGATTAAATTACTTAAGAAGTTCATTTTTACAAGATTTGGAACTCCACGTGCCATTATAAGTGATGGAGGTTCTCATTTTTACAACCATCAATTTGAGAGATTATTACAAAAATATGGAGTAAAGCACAAAGTTGCAACACCCTACCATCCACAAACTAGTGGTCAAGTGGAGATCTCAAATAGAGAGTTGAAAAGAATTCTTGAGAAAACAGTGAATAGTTCAAGGAAAGATTAGTCACTAAAGTTAGATGATGCTCTTTGGGCCTATAAAACAGCTTTTAAAACTCCTATTGGCACCACCCCATTTAGATTGGTTTATGGGAAAGCTTTTCATTTACCTTTGGAGTTGGAGCATAGAGCATATTGGGCCATAAGGACACTGAATTTTGACTTAAAAACTGCAGGAGAAAACAGAATGTTGTAACTAAATGAACTTGAGGAACTTAGATTGGATGCTTATGAAAATGCCAAGCTTTACAAAGAAAGAACTAAGAGATGGCATGATAAGCATATTAGGAGGAAAGAATTTCAGGAAGGGGATGTTGTTCTCTTATATAATTCTAGGTTAAGGTTATTTCTCAGAAAATTAAAGTTAAGATGGTCAGGGCCTTACACTGTTATAAAGGTATATCCCTATGGAGCTGTTGAGATAGGGAATGAAACCTCAGGTACTTTCAAAGTTAATGGGCAGAGATTAAAGCATTATATTATTAGAGAACCCACACAAAAGGTTGTAGAGGTTTCATGGCTTAGTTCCCCAATTGGGGATATTTAAGTAATTTGGAGTGGAAGGTCAAGCTTAAGACCTTAAACAAGTGCTTCTTGGGAGGCAACCCAAGCTTATCCTTTTATAGTTTATTAATTTTCCATTTCATTTCATTTTCAGTTTTTACCCTCATTAAACTCAAAAGTGATATTTGTTTATCTTTTGTAGGTCATTCATGAAGATTGGGTAAATTGACACTTGTAGCAAAAAGAAAGAATTGAAAGGGAGCAAGTATAAAGCAAATTTATGCACTTTATCCAGTACCTGTGAACAGTAACACTTTTAAACTTGTGCTAAATTGCTGATATTGAAATCTACTAGATAGCACATGTTTAATTTTATGTCTTGTGTAAATTTTATGAAATGCAACTTGAATGAGGATCAGTTTTGATATTTAGGACTGATGTGAGCTTTATTAAAGTGCAAAAATATTGTTTGTTAAGTTTTACCTTTTAGTGTATATATAGTTTTGTAATTAGTTAGAATTTGCATGTTTTTTATTAAGTTACTGCTAGTTTTTGCAGTCTGTTAGTTTTTGTTACTATTCACCCTACTGTTCATACTGCTTAAGAAGTCAATTTCTATGTCTTTTCTGCAATTTTTGAATGCCTGGAACTTGTCTCTAATGCTACTGAATGTGCTTTGGGTATAAGCTTAGGAATAAGACCATTTCATTAAGTTTGCAAAGGGTAATCACAATTTGTGCCTAATTTGAGCTAATTACTACATTCTTGTATTATGCTTGATAAGTTTATGAGAGATGATGAGCTTAAATTCTTCAATTTTGCGGTGTTAATGTGTATTTGGTAATCACTGAGGGTCATGATAACATTCCATAACATTTGGACTATTTTTGGTAAGTAAAATCACAAATTTTCCCAAAAACCTACCGAAATTTGCTGATGATGTTGCTTACCCTAAGCTGTACCCTATGCAAATTCAGCTTAACCCTAAGAAAATTTGTGCTTGACCCTAAGCAACACCAGAATCGTTATTTCAACAATTGCTACATACTTACCCTAAGCTGTACCCTATGCAAATTCTGCTTAACCCTAAGCAAATTTCTGCTTAATCCCAAGCATAACCCCAAGTTACCAAGTGTTTGCCCTATATTTTAAAAGTCCCAAATTTCTACCATTTTTATGAAACCCTCACTCCCGATAAAACAAAGCGCTATTCCACTCCCTCCACCATTTTTTTCGGCCATTCTTGGGAAGTTAAAGAGATTATTTCTCTTTATTAAATGGTGAGAACCAAGATGTGGTCCACCCACAAACCCAAAAAATCCAAACGCTCTGTTAAATCGAAAATGGCTACTTCATCTTCACCTTCTACGAACCCTAACCCCAGTCCCAGTCTGCCGCTGCCATCCCAGTCACCACCGCAAACACCACCACTACCTCAATCGCCTCCACTGTCTTCACCACCACTACCCCAAAACCAAACACTGACCCTTATCTTGCTGACCCCCCTCGCACCATAAAATCAAGCCCAAAATGAAACACCCATTTTCGAAACCAAGATTCAAGAATCGATGTCTGAACCAGCGCCAACTCAAGCCAAATCTAAAGCTAAAACCAAAATGGCTACGGTTAGACCCAAGAAAGCCACTGTCAGAAAAAGAAAAGGAAACCCCTCTATTTCTTTGGACTTTAACTCTTCACCTCAGGTTTCATCTGAACCAGTCAGTAAAAGAACTAGGTCATCATCGTCAATTTCATCACTAGTGGCTCCAATCCCTGTATCTTAGTCACCCTTAGCCTCTCCCCAACCTACCAATGCTCCAGTAGCACCTGCGATATCTGGCGATGATATAGAGGAGATATTTTCTCCGTTACCTTGGGGTTCTAAAGACATAAATATGAAAAATGCTTATGAAAGTTTAGCCTCTAAGCCCATTTCGGCAAACAAATATATGGATGAGCAGATTTTAAAAGAGTTAGGAATTTATGACTATGTATTTGCTTATTTAGATGCTATCAACTGAACTAAGTTTGCTAGGATTAGGGAACCAGTGTACAAAGATTTGACCTTGGAGTTTTTGAGTTCCTTAAGGTTGAATTTCAAACCCACTGTTCCTGAGCATAAAGATGTGATCTATTTTTGATGTGCTGGCATTGATAGGGAGTTAGACATGGGTTCTATGAGTGAAATTTTTGGTTTTCAGGATTCGGGCTATAAGAGCATTGAGTGTCAACAAACCATTTATGATCCTGTTAAGTTCTGGAAAGAAATTGCACCTTATGGGGGTTATTACAGGCAGAGGACAGCAAAGGCCTCTAGGATAGTGGATCCTGTGTTAAAATACCTCCATAGATTTATCTCTTACACTATTTTAGGAAGGGGCCACAGTAATAGCATTGTGGGTGCTGGAGATTTATTTTTCTTGTGGTGCATCAAGGAGAGAAAACCAGTTAGCACAGCCCATTTTTTAGCTACTCATTGGCACCAAACTATCACAAGGCATACCACAGGTAGCATAGTTTTTGGAGGCTATATAACTGCCATAGCCAATTCATTTGGCTTTGATGCTAGTTTACATAAGCTGCTGCCAGTGTCTGGTGAGTCCTTTATAGACAGCACAATGTTGCTACACATGGATCTTTATGAGAAGGTAGGACATACATATGTCTTATTATAGTAGCATGCTGATACTAGTGGGTCTGCAGAACCAAGTGCTTTTGCACTAGTAGAACCTCAAGCAGCCATTGCTCAGCAGTTTTCAGCAAATACTTTGTCCATCCTAAGATCCTTGGAATCTAAAGTAGCTAGCTTCACTGCCCAACCATCTACTCCCTCACCTGACACCATAGATATCCTTGCAACCTTGAAGGGCTTAGAAGTTAAAATTGATACCATGGGTCAACAGCAGGTCAACTAGAAGAAGAAGCTAGAAAAGAAACTTAAAAAGAGATTTTCATCTCTTAAAAAGAAGCAGAAGCAGCAGCAATTTCAAATGTTGGAGCTCTACAAGAAATTGGCCCAATCTTATAACAATTTATATCATTGGGGCCAAGACATGCTCCAGCAAATGAAAGAACTCACAGAAAACTTGGAGACTGCTTCTAAAGCTTCAGATCACAATGAAACTACTGCAGAAACTGGAGTAGACCCTGATGCAGCAACAAAGCCTTGACAGCAATAGCAGTAGTAGCAGTTTATTTAGTTTAACAAGTTTCTATTTCTGTATTTATTCCTGTGTTTGTTCCAGTCTTTGGTTTCATTTTATCTTTTGTTTGTTAAACTTCAAACTTTGGTAACATATGTGATTTATCTTATTTTATGGTTGTGCTCACACTTACATATTTTCTTTAGCTTATTCTTTCCTGTTTTATTATACTATATGTTTTTGCAGTAGTGAATCTAGTTCTTTTCTGAATACTCCTATTTTCCACCTTAATACACATTATCTTTGCATTTTCTCCTTTATTCAGTTCTAATTTTGTGGATATTAATGAGTGGCACAGTTTACCTTCAGCCAAATCAGTTTCATTTCATCATGAGGTACTGAATCACTTGCAGTTCTTTCTATATTTTTTTTAGCATGTTCCCAGAGCTTAAGATCTTGCCTAAACTTATGCAGATCTCGCTTAACCTTAAGTAATATCTTAACCAATTTCTTAAGCAGTGTAAATTCATACATTTGGGATACTTTTTCACATTCTTCTCTCTAAGCTTCATTGTTAATATCATTTTGAGCTAATTTTGAAATTCTTGAGCTTATATTGATTTAATCCCCAATTGTATATATTTCATTAATTAATTAGTTCACACAATTTTGCCCATCTTTGCATTCATTTTAGACATTGAGGACAATGTTTCATTTGAGTTTGGGGTTGAGGGCAAAAGTTTTGATTCAAAAAAAAAAAAATTGAGTGTCTTAATCTTTTAATAATTTGATTATTCTTATATTTTGTTACCTTTATCCTTTCCTTGTTAGCCACATTATCACCCCCTTAGCCTCATTACAACCCTTGAAAATCCTTTTGATCTTTTAATGGTGCTTTGCTACATTAGTGGAGATTGGAATAGGTGAATTGCCTATGGGATTGGGATATCATTAATCCATTCATTTACTTCCATCATTATTTGAGACACTTTAGTTTATGGATTACTCTATAGTCTTTTTAGGCATGATTATTCTTTGTGATTGATTGGTTTGAGCTTGATGATATGGATAATTTACCCAAGGCTAAGCAGTGATAACTTTGGTAAGGATTAAACTCTTTGTATCTTGAAAGTGAGTATATGGTTTATTGGTGGCTAAAGGTAAGCTTGAGAGTTTGAATAAGTAATTTTCATAAATTCAAGGTAAGGTACCCCAAATTGCATTAATTGTTTTAATTTGCTTGAGGACAAGCAAAGGTTTGAGTTTGGGGGAATTGTGAGGGCAAAAGTTTTGATTCAAAAAAAAAATTGTGTGTCTTGATCTTTTAATAATTTGATTATTCTCATATTTTGTTACCTTTATCCTTTCCTTGTTAGCCACATTATCACCCCCTTAGCCTCATTACAACCCTTAAAAGTCCTTTTAATTTCTGATGATGTTTTGCTACATTAGTGGAGATTGGAATAGGTGAATTGCCTATGGGATTGGGATATCATTAATCCATTTATTTACTTCTATCATTATTTGAGACACTTTAGTTTATGGATTACTCTAAAGTCTATTTAGGCATGATTATTCTTTGTGATTGATTGGTTTGGGCTTGATGATATGGATAATTGACCCATGGCTAAGCAGTGATAACTTTGGTAAGGATTAAACTCTTTATATCTTGAAAGTGGGTATATGGTTTGTTGGTGGCTAATGGTAAGCTTGAGAGTTTGAATAAGTAATTTTCATAAATTCAAGGTAAGGTACCCCAAATTGCATTAATTGTTTTAATTTGCTTGAGGATAAGCAAAAGTTTGAGTTTGGGGGAATTTGTTACACTCATTTCATATAGGCATTTTAGGGTAGTTTTGCATCCATTTTTCCCTTATATTTTAGTATATTTTATGTTTTTAGCTTTATTTTAACTTATTTGTTAACTTTAGATACTTTATATTTGATTTTTATAATTTTGTTATTTTTGATAGGATTTTGTGGCAAATCGAAGATCAATGAGTACATTAGGAAGTGATTTGAAGAAATTTGAAATTCTTTAAGCATGGAGGAAAGTTGAAGAAATCAAGCTTTGAAAGAGCAAGTTAGCCAAAATTTGCTTGGGACTTTGCTTATGATGTTGCTTAAGGTATGTCATATAAGCTTAACCTTAAGCTTGTTCAAGCTGAAAGTCAAGCACTATTTAAATCCTGCACATTCAAGCTTTTACTCTACAACCTGCCGAGAATTACTTAAGATCCTGCTTAGGGTAAAGCGACAGTGCTTAAGGTGCAGCACAAGTCAAGCTGGAAGTCAATCATGAGCAGAAAAGTCCATTTAACTTCAAGTCTGCCGAGATTTATTGAGGGTCTGCTTAACCTTAAGTAGACAGTGCAACCAGATGCTGAAATTTGCTAAGAAGCTGCTTAGGGTTAAGCCGTACCCTAAGCAAACTGCCAGAACATGAATAATGCTGCTGACTTGGATAGTTTTAAACCTCATTTCCTATCCACTCCTTGGCTCTTATTTACTTTTAGGGTAACTTTTTAGGACCATATAAATTCATCATTTCCTAGTTTTTGCCATAAGAGGAAACGAGAGAAAACAAAAAGGAAAGAAATATAAATAGAGAGAGGAGGAGAAACACCATTTTTTTTTTCTGGAGAGGAGCTACTGCAACTATCTTTTGGAGCTCCAGAAACTAGAGTTTTGGGTTCTTCTACCTGGGTTTTTCTATTTTAGTCCTCTTATCATGTTTTTCTTTACTTTTCCATCAATCTTTCTTATAAATACCATTATGAGTGAGTAAACTCTTTAGATTTCAGAGTTGGGAAATATGTTTTAGATTAATTTGTGGATTTGGACTGGGTATTTCCTTATTTTACATAAATACGAGTTTTGATTCCTTCCTTGTGTGCTTGATTTACTTACCTAATGTTGGTACCCATTGAGTATTGCGTTAATCTTTGATTGAAGGACCGAAATGTGAAAATAATTGATAGATAATCAAGGATTGGAACTTAAAATTACCTAGATTTAGAAATAAACTAGGATTTTGAGAGGAATTAATGATTGGTTACAAAACTTAATGGGTTTTAAAGTAATCAAATAACATACGAAAGTAGGTTTGGCTATTTTAGAACACACTTTGGTTTGCTTGAAAAAGATATCAAAGGAATTTAGAATCAATCATCTTCAAACTCTATTTTTCCCTAAAAATTGGAATGCCCAAGATAAATCCCAAATAATTTATGCATAAATCCCAACTCTGGAATCACTTTAAACATAATTAGACTTTGATTCAAATTACCCATTATTAATTTAGTTCAATTGCATCTAAATTTAGAATTTATTTGCTTGCTCTTTACCCATTCAATTAGATTAATTAATTTACTTTGCTCATTTACATTTACCATTTATTCATTAATCATTCGCTTCATTCATAGTTCGGTACTCAAACGGCAAATCCTCGTGGGAACGATACTTGACTCGTTACTTTATTACTTGAGACGACCCGTATACTTGCAGATACGACCATCATATTAGAGCTTGGTTGTGGATTTCCAACCTGACCCAATACCGAACCCTTGCATGAGAACGTGCAGTTTAAAAGGGTTGGGACTGATGCATTTTTGAATTTCCAATTCCCACATCGGTTTATTATCCAAATACAAATGATTTGTCTTTGTACTAGCTAAAAACATTTTTCTAAAAATATACTTATGAAACGTTTTGATAATTTTATAAGAAAATAAAAAATATAGTTTTGTTTTCATTTGAGATAATTTTTTAAATGAAGAAATAAAAAAATTAATTTTTAAAATTTTATAATAATTTAAAAATAACTTCAAGTTTTTTTTAACTTTTTCTTTTATAAGGAAAGTTATATTTTGCTTTTTTTTAAAAAAAAAAAAAAAAAGAAAAGCTATATTTTTAGCTTTCTTTTAAATGAAGAACACTTCCATAATTATTGTACAATAACTTTTCTTTAATTAAAATTAATAATTACCTAAAAACATATTTGTTTACAATAATACAAAATTAATCATATTATTATAAAATAAATAAATTAAATAACACATATTAAAAAATTAAAAAAAGTTTTAAAATTAATTTTATAATAATTTATATTTATTTATTTTAATTATAAAAGATATGAATGTTTTTAAAATTTAAATTAAAAAATTATTTTTTTAATTATTATTAATTAACAGGTGAGCACGTTTTTATATTATTTTTTTTATTTTTAATAAAACTTTAAAATAAAAATTACTTTTATCTTATCTTACGGATAGATCCAACATTCCATATTAGCATAACAAAAAAACTGTCACGACCCAACCTATGGGCCGGATCGGCACTAGGACCTGGGCCAGCCTAAAGCCCCCGAGGCCCGTAATAAGTCTAACTATTCCTTCACCCAACTCTAAAGCCCATTTGGGCCCAATTTCCAGAATTTAACCAAATAGAGTCCGGCCATAAAATAGACCTTTCAACGGGGAGTTTTCCACTCACCCGACCTGTAAACGCAATATATATTCAACTGGGGAGCTCAACTCCCCCTCCACATACTCAAATGTCATAAAAATAAATGGGAGCTCAGCTCCCTCATCCAGTCCATCAAACAGGCATAAAATAATAAGTTTACAGGTCTAAAATGACAATTTATATTACAAACCCAAATCAAATAAATATTTCTAACACGTGCGAAAATTCTAGAAATTTACAGAATTATACAAACATAACAAACGACCTGCGAGGGAGAAAAGCAAGTTAACCTCAACAATACCCTCTTGTAGCCTGGAAAAATATTGAACAGGAGTGAGCGTTCGACTCAGAGAGTAAAATATCAATTTTAACTATAATCTCTATAACTATCTAAATCTAATGCACCCTGTAGAGTGAAATGCAACATTAGCAATATTTTCACATCATAACAGCAAAAAAGGAATTTGGAGCACTCACACACCCAGTAATATCAATCACAATATATGGGAGTTGATCCCCTATACAGCTCTCTTAAATCCAACCTGTACCAGCAAAGAACTCAAGTCGGACTTTCGCTTAATAAACCAAATCGGGGTCCCTGCGAAGAACTCAAGCCGTGACTACCCCCGAAGGACTGGGTCCCAACGAAGATCTCAAGCCGTGTCTACCTGTCCTGTCCATAGCCAACACCACATCACACGCACGCCAACGCACGCACACTGCTCCAAATTACCACAACGACATACATGGCACTTTAACAATTGTGAATGCAACATAAAACGTGCCTAGAGTTTAACTACATAGATATATACATATAAGTGATGCATGGGCATGCTTGAACATATAATAATATCGAAATTACAATTAAAATTAATATTTTACTCACAGACTTGACAGCGGTCACTGTGGCGGTTGGGCAGAGGAAGAAGCTGTCCCGGCTCACCTGATAATTTTATTACAATCATTTAATAAATTTGACTCAATACAAACTAAGAAAAAGACCAAATACGTCCTAAGTCGTGCTGAAAATCCAGCAGAATCTCCCCTATACCTAGGACCTACCCAATCTGCAAAAAGGCTTAAAACACACTTCTATATTCACAACCCATATATCCACAACTCAATTACATCACACAGCCCCTCCTGGGCCCATCCAAATAGTCATCCATCACAATATGTAAAATTTCAATTTAGTCCTTATAATTGACTCTTTTTGCAAAAACTACCCAAATAAGCTCTAAAAATTCTAAAACTTTGCCCCGCGGTCCTTAGCAATATTACTAAGCTAATGCAAAAAGAATCATAATTTTCTGAGCTACCACGAATATTTTATGGATTTTTAATCCCATTTAAATACTAGAAATTATGAAAAAGCAATGTTCGGGTTTACGTATGCCTATTCTGACTCAGCGGACGCGCTCGGGACATCTGACAATGGTGGGGTAGCCGAAATCTTGATCCAATTCGGAGACTTTTTTGATAGCCGGTCTGTCTGGCCGGAAATTCACAGACCCGGACAACTGTCGAATTTCCGCGAATTGAAGATACCTACACGAAGCCCACAACACAGGGGTTAGTATAAAATTTTTACGGAATTTTCTAAGCTCATTTAATGCTCTGAAAAATACTACGAAGTTCCATGGGACCCACCGAAAAACGTTATCGGAAAATTTAGAATTTATATTGCCGCGAAGCTCTCGATGAGTGGAGCACTCTGGTACTCTCGGTTTTCTCGTGGGGTTCACGGTTTGCGAGAAATCTAGCCCAAAACTCGAAATGAGCTAAAACTTCCCGGATAAAAATTGGACAAACCGATCAATGGATTTTGGTGTTCTTGGTGTTTATGGAAAGCTCTCGTGGTGTAGATGGGTTTAGACACAAGACTCAGCCCAATCGGTGGCCGGATCGGCAGAATTTCGGCCGGGAAGATGAAGCGGCGTGCTGCGCATCGCGTCACTTCGCGAGACGTTTCCCGGCATTCCAGGCAGTGGCCGGCGAGGTGGGGAGGCTGGGGAGGTGGCTGGCCGACGAGGGGAGGTGAGAGGAGAGAGAAAACGGGAGAGAGAGAGAGAGGGAGGAGAACGCGCGCGAGAAGAGGAGAAGAAGAAGAAAAAGGAGCTGGCCGAATTCAGCCGGTCTGATCCGGTCTGGTTCGATTCAGGATACAAAATTTTGAATTTTTACTGTGCCTTGGGATCGAAAACGAGGCCCAAAAATTCTGAAAAAATTTCTAAAAAATTCAAAAAAATTTGTAGACTCCAAATATATTTTTAGTTTTGCCGCGTGGTCTTTCAATTAATTTTTAAAAACCATCAAAGTTTATATTTTAGGAAAATCGAACCCGATTTCTAAAACCCGAAAAATTTCAAATAATTTCCTAAAATTTAAATAAAATAAAATAACAATATTTACCTAAAAATAATAAATTTAAAAAGTAGGGGTGTTACATTCTCCCCCCCTTATAGAAAATTCGTCCTGTTAAAGTACAGGATTACACATTAAACAGATAAGGGTACTTACTACGCATGTCCCGTTCTGACTCCCAGATGCACTCTTCCACTGACTGGCTCTTCCACAAAACCTTAACCATAGGGATCTGTTTTGATCTTAGCTGCCTCACTTGGTAGTCCACTATGGCTACAGGTTGCTCCTCAAACGTCAAGTTTTCTTTCAGCTCTATTACATCCGGTTGTAGCACATGAGAAGGATCAGGAATGTATTTCCTGAGCATGGAGATGTGAAACACAGGATGAACATGAGAAAGGTTAGATGGTAGCTCCAACCGGTAGGCAACTGCTCCAACTCTATCAGTAACCTCAAAAGGTCCAATATACCGAGGTGCCAACTTGCCCTTCTTTCCAAATCTCATGACTCCCTTCATCGGAGAAACCTTCAGGAATACATAGTCGCCTACTGCAAACTCTACATCCCTCCTTCTGGGGTCTGCATAACTCTTTTGCCTACTGAAAGCTATTTTTAATCGTTCCCTAATTGAAGGAACTATCTCTGAAGTGTACTGCACTAGGTCTACATCATGCACCTTCGCTTTTCCCATTTTCGTCCAATACAGAGGAGACCTACACTTTCTTCCATATAGTGCCTCATAGGGTGCCATCCCTATGCTGGAATGGTAACTGTTGTTGTAGGCAAACTCCACCAAAGCTAGCTGATCATCCCATTGACCTCCAAAATCCAAAACACTCATGCGAAGCATGTCTTCCAGTGTTTGGATTGTCCTTTCAGACTGTCCGTCTGTCTGATGGTGGAAAGCAGTACTAAAGTTCAACTACGTGCCAAGTGCCTCCTGCAACTTCCTCCAAAATCGAGAAGTGAACTAGGGCCTTCTGTCAGATATTATGAAAGCAGGAACTCCATGCAATCTGACTATTTCTCGAACGTAGAGTCGGGCATATTGTGCCACAGAATATATAGTCTTTACAGGCAAGAAATGAGCTGATTTAGTTAGGCGGTCTACAATTACCCATATCGAATCATATCCTCGTGTGGTACGAGGCAACCCAGTCACAAAATCCATAGTAATCATTTCCCACATCCATTCTAGGATAGGGAGCTCTTGCAGCTTCCCTGACGGCCTCTGGTGTTCAAACTTTACCTTCTGACAAGTCAAGCACTTGAACACAAAGTTTGTTATGTCTCTCTTCATGCTATTCCACCAATAGCTATCTTTCACATCATGGTACATCTTGGTGGAGCCTGGGTGGACATTGTACAGTGTATAGTGTGCCTCTTGCATGATTTCGTTTCTGAGATTGTCCACATCGGGCACACATATCCTAGAACCTTGCATAAGGGCGCCATCATTGGCAAATCCAAACTCACCACCTTCACCTTGCTGTACTCTTTCTATGATCTTCATCAATTATTGGTCTCTGTGCTGGGAAACTCTAACTCTGTCTCGCAAGTCTAGCCTCACTGAAAAATGAGCCAACAATACCCCTTCATCTGAAAGATCTAGGATCAAACCCTGATCCATCAACTCATGTACTTCCTGAATCAACGGTCTTTTCTCTGCTGAAATGTGCGCCAAACTGCCAGAAGATTTTCTGCTCAAAGCATCTGCTACTACATTGGCCTTCCCAGGGTGGTGCTGGATGGTACAATCATAGTCCTTCAGAAGCTCCATCTATCTCCTATGTCTCAAGTTTAAATCCCTCTGTTGGAAGATGTACTTCAAACTCTTATGGTCGGTGTATATCTCGCACACTTCACCATACAGGTAGTGTCTCCAGATTTTTAGTGCAAATACTATAGCCGCCATTTCCAAATCATGGGTGGGGTAGTTCTGCTCATGCCTCTTCAGCTGCCTTGAAGCATAAGCCACTACTTTTCCATTCTGTATCAAAATATACCCTAAGCCAACTCTGGAAGCGTCACAGTACACGGTATATCCTTCACCACTCATTGGTAGTGTCAATACCGGGGCGGTGGTTAGACACTCCTTAAGCTTCTAGAAACTCTTCTCACAATCATCTGTCCAAATGAATGGAACATTCTTTCGAGTTAACTTAGTTAGGGGAGCCGCTATCCTGGAAAATTCTTGCACAAAATGCCTATAGTAGCCAGCTAGAGCCAGAAAACTTCGCACCTCAGTGACTGTTGTAGGCCTAAGCTAATCAGTTACAGCTTCAATTTTCTTGGGATCCACTTGAATGCCTTCACTAGAAACCACGTGTCCCAAGAATGAGATGCTTGCTAGCCAAAATTCACATTTTGAAATTTTAGCACACAGCTGGTGCTCCCTCAAAGTCTGCAACACCATCCTCAAGTGCCACATGTGTTCTTCCTCAGTCCGAGAGTATACCAAAATGTCATCTATGAATACGATGACAAAACGGTCTAAGAATGGCCTGAACACCCTGTTCATCAAGTCCATGAAGGCTGCTGGTGCATTAGTAAGTCGAAAAGACATCACCAAGAACTCATAATGACCATATCTTGTCCTAAATGTTGTTTTGGACACATCTTCATTCCTGATTCTCAACTGATGATAGCCTGATCGCAGATCTATCTTGGAAAAGAATCTAGCTCCTTGGAGCTGATAAAACAGATCATCGATCTGACGAAGTGGGTACTTGTTCTTCACTGTCACCGTGCTCAGCTGTCTATAATCAATACACAACCTCAAGGACCCATCTTTCTTTCTCACGAATAGAACATAAGCACCCCAGGGTGAAGTGCTCAGACGTATAAAACCCTTGTCCAAAAGCTCCTGTAGTTGATCCTTTAGCTCTTTCAATTCTACTGGTGCCATCCTGTAAGGCGGCATTGATATGGGGTTTGTACCAGGCACAACATCAATGCAGAACTCTATTTCCCTTCCTGGTGGCAACCCTGGAAGCTCCTCAGGGAAGACATCCATGAATTCTCTGACAACAGGAACATTTTCCATGTTGACACCTTCTACAGATGTATCTCTCACCAATGCCAAATACCCTTGACATCCACATCTCAATATTTTTCTAGCACTAATTGCTGACACCAAATTATATGGAGCCACGCTCCTGTCACCATCAAAGCTAAACTTTTCCACACCAGGTATGTGGAAATACACCTTTTTTTTCCTGTAGTCTAAAGTGGCATAATGAGTTGCCAACCAATCCATTCCTAAGATTACATCGAAATCCATTACTGGTAGAGGAACCAAGTCTGCTGGGAGGATCTTTCCATCCACTGCTACTGGGCTACCCGAAAAAACCATATCTATATCTATGTTGTCACTAAGTGGGGTAGCTACAGACAAAGGACATTCTAAAGTTGTAGGGTTTCTACCCAATCTCATGGCAAACACTAGGGAGACAAATGAGTGCATAGCACCCGGATCTATCAAAAAACGAGCCTCATAGGAACAGACTAGAAGAATACCTGCCACAACTGCATTGGAAGCCTGAGCATCCTGGTGGGTGAGGGTGAAAACCCAAGCTTGACCCCTACCCTGAGTGGCAGAACCCTGATACTGACTTCTACCTCCTGATCTACCTCCAAATCCCCGTCCCCCTTGTCCTCGGCCCTATTGGCCACTAAACTGACTGCCTGCCATGCTGGAAGCACCAGGATACAACTGACGAGGAACATTTGCAACAGAACCCTGTGACCCCATCTGTGGCTCGCTGAACACGGGGCATTCCTTAGCAAAGTGACCTGGTTGGCCACACCTGAAGCATACTCCTGAACCCATCATACAAGGTCCTGAATGTCCTCTTTCGCACTGTGCACAAGGTGCAAAGGAGGATCCTGAACCAGACCCAGAACTGCTGTACCCCGAACTATGACCACTGCTGGATCCGTACCCTGGCCTGAACCCTCGAGATTTGTGTCTAAAACCACTCTTCTTGTTCCTACTTCTTCCTCTGTAATTACTCTGGCCACCACTATCCGGAGCACCCATGTGGGGAACACCTAAAGAACCCTCTGCTCTATTTTTCTTTGCCCTTCCGCTGTCATCCACAGCATAGCTAACCTCAATCTGTCTGGCTCGATCAACCACCACATCAAAAGACTGATTCGACATCATGGCCAAGTTTGCATACCTTCTGTCAAGCCCCTTTAGGAACCTCTTCACCTTCATAGTTTCTGTAGCTACTACTATAGGGGCATACCTGCTCAATTCCAGAAATTCTATAGCATATTCATCTACAGACCTGCCATTCTGCCTTAAGGCCTCAAAGGCCCACTGCTTTTAATCTCTGAAACTTTTTGGTATAAACCGGTTGATGAACAGTTCCACAAACTGAGTCCACGACAAACCCTCTATCCGAGGTAATATGTAGTCATTCATCCATTGTCTAGGCATAGGCCCCATGACATGTTATATACACTCTATAAGTCTTCTATCAGTCAACTGCAACTCTGTTCCTGCCTGTCTGTAGGAATCCAAAAACTAATATGCATCGTCTGACATATCATAAGTACTAGGCACCAACTTCTTGAAATTGATTATCTGTTTGTAAGGTTCCTCTCTTGGTGCGGCAGACTGCTGCTGCTGGGGAGGGTGGACCATATACTGTGCCATCATATCGATGGTTCTCTACAAACCAGCTAGAGTAGCTGCCATTGGGTCCATGGGACCCTGTGCCATAAAAGACTGTTCCTGAACTGGTGGCAGCTGCTCTTCTACTTGAGCAGCTCTAGGCCTCCTACCTCGCCTCCTTGGGGCAGGCGCCTCATCCTGTGCCGACACCTTGCCAGGCACATCTGGTTCTGGTGCAGTGGCAGCTCTCCTGCTTCTACACATTTTCCTGAAATTTAGCAGCATTAGCCCACAATATTCAAAACAGCATGTTACATAGCTCTATAGACTCATATTACGCACAATTATATGAAGCAGAAACTAGAAGCAAAGATGACAATGCAAGACGAATGTGGACCCTATTTTCCGCAAGTGACTCCTAGTAAACTCTTCCCAACACTTTAGACAATTATTCCCTATGAATCTAGAGCCTAAGCTCTGATACCACATTTGTCACGACCCAACCTATGGGCCGGACCAGCACTAGGACCTGGGCCAGCCTAAAGCCCCCGAGGTCTGTAGTAAGCCTAACTATTCCTTCACCCAACTCTAAAGCCCATTTGGGCCCAATTTCAAGAATTCAACCGAACAGAGTCCGGCCATAAAATGGACCTTTCAATGGGGAGTTTTCCACTCACCCGACCTGTAAACGCAATATATATTCAACTGGGAAGCTCAGCTCTCCCTCCACATACTCAAATGTCATAAAAATAAATGGGAGCTTAGCTCCCTCATCCAGTCCATCAAACAGGCATAAAATAATAAGTTTACAGGTCCAAAATGACAATTTATATTACAAACCCAAATCAAATAAATATTTCTAACACATGCGGAAATTCTAGAAGTTTACAAAATTATACAAACATAATAAACGACTTGCGAGGGAGAAAAACAGGTTAACCTCAACAATACCCTCCTGTAGCCTGGAAAAATATTGAACATGAGTGAGCGTTCGACTCAGAGAGTAAAATATCAATTTTAAACATAATCTCTATAACTATCTAAAGCTAATGCACCCTGTAGAGTGAAATGCAATATCAGCAATATTTTCACATCATAACAGTAAAAAGGTAATTTGGAGCACTCACACACCCAGTAATATCAATCATAATATATGGGAGCTGATCCCTTATACAGCTCTCTTAAATCCAACCTGTGCCAGCGAAGAACTCAAGCCGAACTTTCGCTTAATAAACCAAATCGGGGTCCCAGTGAAGAACTCAAGCCGTGACTACCCCCGAAGGACTGGGTCCCAACGAAGATCTCAAGCCGTGTCTACCCGTCCTGTCCATAGCCAACACCACATCACACGCATGCCAACGCACGCACACTGCTCTAAATTACCACAACAATATACATGGCACTTTAACAGTTGTGAATGCAACATAAAACGTGCTTAGAGTTTAACTACATAGATATATACATATAAGTGATGCATGGGCATGCTTGAACATATAATAATATCGAAATTATAATTAAAATTAATATTTTACTCACAGACTTGACAGCGGTCACTGTGGCTGCTGGGCGGAGGAAGAAGGCTGTCCCGGCTCACCTAACAATTTTATTACAATCAGTTAATAAATTTGACTCAATACAAACTAAGAAATAGACCAAATACTTCCTAAGTCGTGCCGAAAATCCGGCAGAGTCTCCCCTATACCTAGGATCTACCCAACCTGCAAAAAGGCTTAAAACACACTTCTATATTCATAACCCATATATCCACAACTCAATCACATCACACAGCCCCTCTTGGGCCCATCCAAACAGTCATCCATCACAATATGTAAAATTTCAATTTAGTCCTTATAATTGACTCTTTTTATAAAAACTACCCAAACAAGCTCTAAAAATTCTAAACTTTACCCTGTAGTCCTTAGTAATATTACTAAGCTAATGCAAAAAGAATCATAATTTTTTGAGCTACCACGAATATTTTATGGATTTTTAATCCCATTTAAGTACTAGAAATTACGAAAAAGCAAGGTTCGGGTTTACCTATGCTGATTCTGACTCCGGGGACGTGCTCGGGACATCTGACAATGGTGGGATAGCCAAAATCTCGATCCAATTCGGAGACTTTTTTGGTAGCTGGTCTATCTGGCCAGAAATTCACAGACCCAGACAACTGTTAAATTTCCGCGAATTGAAGACACCTACACGAAGCCCACAACACGGGGGTTAGTATAAAATTTTACGAAATTTTCTATGCTCATTTAATGCTCGAAAAAACACTACGAAGTTCCGTGGGACCTACCGAAAAATATTGTCAGAAAATTTTGAAATTTATATTGCCGCGAAGCTCTCGACGAGTGGACCGCTCTGGTACTGTTGGTTTTCTCGTGGGGTTCACGGTTTGCGAGAAATCTAGCCCAAAAGTCGAAATGGGCTAAAACTTTCTGAACAAAAATTGGACAAACCGCTCGATGGATTTTGATATTCTTGGTGTCTATAAAAAGCTTTCGAGGTGTAGATGGGTTTAGACACAAGACCCGGCCCAATCGGTGGCTGGATCGGCCGAATTTCGGCCGGGAAGAAGAAGCAGCGCGCTGCGCGTCGCGTCGCTTCGCGCGACGTTTTCCGGTGTTCCAGGCGGCGGGCGGCGATGGAGGAGGCTAGGGTGGCGCGCCGGCGAGGTGGGGAGGCTGGAGAGGCGGCTGGCCGACGAGGGGAGGTGAGAGGAGAGAGAAAACGGGAGAGAGAGAGGGAGGAGAATGCGCGTGGGAAGAGGAGAAGAAGAAGAAAAGGAGCCGGCCCGATTCGGCCAGTTAGATTCAGGATATAAAATTTTGAATTTTTACTCTGCCTTGGAAACAAAAAATAGGCCCAAAAATTCCAAAAAAAATTCTAGAAAATTCAGAAAAATTCATAAACTACAAATATATTTTTAATTTTGCCACGTGGTCTTTAAATTTAATTTTTAAAAAATCATCAAAGTTTATATTTTCAAAAAATCGAACCCGATTTCTAAAACCCGAAAAATTTCAAATAATTTCCTAAAATTCAAATAAAATAAAATATCAATATTTACCCAAAAATAATAAATTTAAAAATTAGGGATGTTACAAAAACAGCATCAATCAAGTTCATATGCAATCACCTCATTCGATTAATTAATTGAATTATAATTAATCACTTATTATCTTCTACTTTTTCTTCTATTCGTTGATTTTAAATAATAAGGTGTGAGTAGTTTTTTTATCAAATTATTGTATCCATTAATATATTCTATTTCCATAAAGAAGTTATCGACTTTGCATCGAAACAAAATAATATATATATATATATATATATATATATATATATATATATATATATTACTTGCTAATTAAAATTACACTTATAAAGATCTTCATTAAGCCACAAGCATCATATATAATATATCCTCTCTCTAATTGGACCGTCCTTATCTTCATTAAGCCACAAGCATCATATATAATATATCCTCTCTCTAATTGGACCGTCCTTAGATGGGAAATTTAATTTACCTACTTTACACTTCAATTCTAAGGTATATATATATATATATATATATATATATATATATATATATATATATATATATATATATATATTAATCGTCATCTCCATGACATCACCCGATGGCCCCAATATATAGCAATATCCCACCAACATGACTTGACCTAAGGAACGTGTATCAGCTCCTAATAAACAAATGTTCCCCAGTGAACCTAAAGATATGGCTTCAGTAAATATTATATTTGCTAAAGTAAATAATCACTTGCTTTACCATCTTTTTAAGTTAACCTATATTCCTAATGGAGACTTTCTCATATGTAACAGTATTGTCCTCGTTGGTTTGGGATAAGGTTTTTTTTGTATAGAGACAGATCTGATTCATCTTTTCTACATGGTATATTAGAGTCTATTATGTCCTAATGCTAAGCCATTAACAAATATATTTATTCGTAAATTTCAAGTTTCAAATATTTATACCCAGATGTGAGGGGATATATTATTTTATATTGATTTGAAGTAAAGTATTTAAGTATAAAACTTAAGCAAATCAAATCCCTTGAGCTAGTTTTTGGGATAGAGTTTGGTTCGATCAATTTTCTCAATAATTAGTTAATTAATTATTCTTCTAGCTTAGTTTAGTTAATTGGTTAAAAGGCATATTATTTATCTAATAGATTTAAATTTGAGTATTCACTCTCTTAATTTTTAACTTAAAAAAATAATTAATTATTCATTGAATCTCATCACATTCTCTATGATTATAGTACGTATCTACATACATTGACTTATCATTTTTAATAATTTTAATTCTGTGCAAACAAGTCTTTGGAGTATAATTTTTTTTATATTACAAAATATGAATATTTAATCACTGATTAAATATTCATATTTTGTAATATAAAAAAAAATTGATTAAATTATTAACTCAATGAATTAATATTGAAAAAATACTTATTTGATTTGGTCTATTATAAATTTAAGATACAAATTAATATGTGAATTTTACTTATATAGTGCAACTGCAAAAAATACATAAAACATTTTCTACAATTATGAGTGGGAAACACAATTCATTAAAAAATGCATACAAGGAAAACAGATAAATTCAAGAACATTGAGAATTGAACATGGAATGCCATAGATGTATGAGGCATCTATGGAAACCTTGCCAATTCATTTACAACCTTTTTTTTATTTTGTGGGCAAGAGAATTTTATTCGTGATAATAAAGAAAAATGAGAGGATACAGAGAACTAACATAAAATTAATCCATGATCAAAAGCCCGAGTTAATTAGATTTGATGTGGTAACTCTAATTAATCTACAATTAACACAACTTAATTTTAAAGGATTCCAAGGTGTCATTTCGCTTAGTTCTAGTATGATTACATTGCAATGATTCACAATTAAGTGTTAAGAGTAGTTATAAGAACAATAGATCTATCTTAATATTAACATTCTCTTTATGTCCTGTTTGAGAGAGCTAAAGTAAAATAAGTTTTTTTAAACAAAATATTTAAAAATAAAATTTTCATGATTTTTAAATTTTTATAATTTTTTATTATTTAGGAGAGGAAATTTTGTTTTTAAAATATTAATAGATTTTAAAGAGAAAATATTCTCCACTCACTAATTTAGTGGATCTAAAATAAAGGTTTTTTTTTAATTTTAAAATCTCAAAAAATCTTACTTTAAAAACCCAGAATTCTCACGAACATAAATTTAAAGTTTTGAAATCTTCAAAAACCTACCAATACTTTATAAAATTTCCTCCCAAACAGAAACCTAGTATAGACATATGTATGAAAAACATACTAGTTAATTCTCACAGAACTTTCACCATTAAAGCTTCAAACTTCAAAATGAATTAGCATCTTGAACGAACTTCTTTAACCTCTCAGAAATGCTTGCAGCTCCACAAAAAGGGAAAGAATCTCCAACCTGCAAGAATTCAAAGGGACTGGATTTCTTGAATATAGCTACAATTATTGTAATAAATCACCTGATCACTGCCTTTCAAGCATAGGTGATTGATGAAGAATGAAGAACATCATATCATCTCCTACCTTGGAATGTATTGTGTGGAAAACAGTATCGTCTAGAACAGAAAAGCTCGCATTAACTATCTCAGCTCCTTCTTCATGAAGAACTCGAATAGTCTCATTGAACATGAACTGGCTATCCAATCCAGTTATCAAAACAACCTCTAAAGCTGAACCAATTTCATGAATCTCAATTTTTGGATATCTTAGGCGCATTGTTGCTCCACTACTCACGCTTGTATTTGGCCTTTCTTGAGTTCCCATTAAACTTTCTTTCCTTTCCTTCATTTTCTCCAGATTTGTCTGCAGCTTTTTTATATACTTTGCAGCCTCATCTAGCTGATCAGGCAGCGACAGTGATTCCTGCAACACCATGAATTCTAAATTAAGAAAAAAAGGGATCCATAGATATGTATCAGCAGAAGTTAGCCAAACTCATATATTTGTAATAAATAGCTTCTGCGGTTAGCTAGTTTTGCTACGTTCTAAGCATAATTAACATTGTCCATTTTACCAAAAAAAATGCTGCGAAAAAAGATAGAGAGAAAGAAAGAGATGGGAACCCTGGAGCTTTGACGGGGCACAAGAGAATTGAGCTTGGAGTAGAGAGCCTTCATTTGATTTCTTCTATTCCTCTCTATGGTTTTCCTATCAGTTCTTGAAGAATTAGGGTTGTTCTCCATCAATGTATAGCTTAAAAGGGAACCAATTCTCTGCAACTAGTAACAGATCCTGCTGCTCATTGATTTATTCGGAGGCTTTTATCATTGAAAGCAAGAAGCAAAGGCAAAAGGAATATATATGATTAGATGCTATTGAAAAAAGCTTACTGATTTGAGAGAGTGGTGGGGTTGCCCCATTTTGTTTATCATGGGAGGCTGCGTGGACCTTCTTTGACCACTTATTTTTTTAGAAAACCAAGCTATAATCAATGATCAATTTCGGCTTTAACCTCTCTTATTTGACATTAATTTGAGTAAATCACACTCATAGTTTAACAAATTGTTCTAGATTATATTAATCTTTAACTCTTTTGATAATGATCCAAAATGATGCGTTCTTGGATCTCCAAGTCCCCCATCAGTTGGTAAGAGAGGTCTCGAGTGTTATTTATATAGGTTCACAAACTTGAATTAATTTTTGAGGTAGAATTAGGGGGGTTCATATCATTTGGTATTAGAGTCTAGTTGTATATCTCTAGCCTGATCTAACACTAATCCCCTGCACAAGGATGTGCAGTTTAAAGAGGTTGGGAACGATGCGTCCATCTCCAAGTCCCACATCGGCTGCTAAGGGATGTCTCAGATACTATTTATATGGGTTCGCAAACCTCCAGCCTAACCTAACATTGATCCCCTGCATGAGAACGTGCAGTTTAAAGGGGTTGAAAACGATGCTGTAACACTTCTAATTTTTAAATTTATTATTTTTCAAAAATATAAAACTTTGATATTTTTAAAAATTAATTTAAAGACCACGTGGCAAAACTAAAAATATATTTGGACTCTACGAATTTTTTGAGTTTTCTAAAATTTTTTCGAAATTTTTGGGTCTCATTTTCGGTCCCAAGACAGAGTAAAAATTCAAAATTTTGCATCCTGAATCGAACCGATAGAATCGAACCGGACCGGATCGGACCGATCGAATCGGACCGGCGTCTTTCTTCCTTTTCTTTCTTCCTCGCGTGCGTCCAGTCTCTCTTCCTTTCCCTCCCATTTTCTCTCTTCTCCCTCCTCCCCACGCCGACTAGCCACCTCTCTAGCCTCCTCACCTCGCCGGCGCGCCCCCCCAGTGCTTCCCCATCGCCGGCTGCCGCCTGAAACGCCGGAAAAATGCGCGCGAAGCCACGAGACGCGCAACGCAACGCTTCGCCTTCTCGGCCGAAATTCGGCCGATCTGGCCATTGATTGGGCTGGGTCTTGTGTCAAACACCATCCACACCTCGAGAGCTTTCCATAAACACCAAGAACACCAAAATCTATCGAGCGGTTTGTCCAATTTTTGTTTGGGAAGTTTTAGCCCATTTCTACTTTTGGACTAGATTTCTCGCAAACCGTGAACCCCACGAGAAAACCGAGAGTACCAGAGCGCTCCACTCATCGAGAAATTCGCGGCAATATAAATTTCAAAATTTTTCGACACCGTTTTTCGGTGAGTCACACGAAATTTCGTAGTATTTTTCTGAGCATTAAATGAGCTTAGAAAATTCCGTAAAAATTATATACTAACCCCCGTGTTGTGGGCTTCATGTAGGTACCTTCAATTTTGCGGAAATTTGACGGTTGCCCGGGTTTGTGAATTTCTGGCCAGATAGACCGGCTACCGAAAAAGTCTTGGAATTGGATTGAGATTTTGGCTACCCCACCATTGTCAGACGTCCCGAGCGCATTTCCGAGATCGGAATCGGCATAGGTAAATCTGAACCTTACTTTTTTTTAATTTTCTAGTGCTTGAATGGGATTAAAAATCCATAAAATATTCGTGGTAGCTCAGAAAATTTTGATTCTTTTTGCAATAGCTTAGTAATATTTCTAAGGACTGCAGGAATTTTTAGAACTCATTTGGGTAGTTTTTGCAAGAAGGTTAAATTATGAGGACTAAACTGTAATTTACATTTTATGATTGATGACTGTTTGGATGGGCCTAGGAGGGGCTATGTGATGTGATTGAGTTGTGGATATATGGTTTGTGGATATAGAAGTGTGTTTTAATCCTTTTTGCAGGTTGGGTAGGTCCTAGGTATAGGGGAGACTCTGCCGGATTTTTGGCACGACTTAGAACATATTTGGTCTTTTCTTGGTTTGTATTGAGTCAATTATATTAAATAATTGTAATAAAATTGTCAGGTGAGCCGAGATAGCCTTCCTCCTCCCCCCAGCCACCACAGTGACTGCAGTCAAGTCTGTGAGTAAAATATTAATTTTAATTGTAATTTTAATATTATTATATGTGCAAGTACGCCCATGCATCACTTATAAATATGTATCTATGTAGTTAAACACTAGACATATTTTATGTTGCATTCATAATTATTAAAGTGCCATGGATGTTGTTGTGGTAATTTGGAGCAGTGTGCGTGAGTTGACGTGCGTGTGGTATGGTGTTGGCTATGGACAGGATGGGTAGACATGGCTTGAGATCTTCGCTGGGACCTGGTCCTTTGGGGTAGACACGGCTTGAGTTCTTCGCTGGGACCCCAATTTGGTTTATTAAGCGAAAGTTTGGCTTGAGTTCTTCGCTAGCACAGGTTGGATTAAGAGGGCTGTATAGGGGATCAGCTCCCATATATGTATTGTTTGACATTATCGGGTGTGTGAGTGCTCTAAATTGCCTTTTTGATGTGATTTGTATGAAATTTATGACGATGTTGCATTTCACTTCACAGGGTGCATTAGCTTTAGATAGCTATAGAGATTATGGTTAAAATTGATATTTTACTCTCTGAGTCGAACACTCACTCATGTTCATTATTTTTCCAGGCTACAGGAGGATTATTGTTGTGGTTAACTTGCTTTTCTTCTTCGCAAGTCATTTATTTATGTTTCTGTAATTCTGTTAACTTGTAGAATTTTCGCATGTGTTAGAAATATTTATTTGATTTGGGACTGTAATATAATTGTCATGTTGGGCCTGTAAACTTATTAAATGCATGTATGATTGGATTGGATGAGGGAGCTGAGCTCCCATTTGATTTTATGTTATTATGAGTATGTGGAGGGTGAGCTGAGCTCCCCAATTGATTATATATTGTGTTTACAGGTCGGGTGAGTCAAAAACTCCCTGTTAAAATGTCCATTTTATGGCCGAACTCTGTCCCGTTGAATACTTGAAATTGGGCCCAAATGGGCCTTAGAGTTAGGTTGAGGAATAGTTAGGCTTACTATGGGCCTCGGGGACTTTAGGCTGGCCCAGGTCCTAGTGTCGGTTCAGCACATAGGTTGGATCGTGACAAATGTGGTATTAGAGCTTAGGCTCCAGATTCATAGGGAATAATTGTCTAAAGTGTTGGGAAGAGTCTAATAGGAGTCATATACGGAAAATAGGGTCCACATTCATCTTGCATTGTCATCTTTGCTTCTAGTTTCTGCTTCATACATTGTGTATAAATATGAGTCTATAGAGCTGTGTAATATGTAGTTTTGAAATTTTGTGGACTAATGCTGCAGAATTTCAGGAAAATGCGTAGAAGCAGGAGAGCTGCCACTGTACCAGAACCAGATGTGCCTGACGAGGTGTCGACACAGGATGAGGCACCTGCCCCGAGGAGGCAGGGTAGGAGGCCTAGAGCTGCTCAAGTAGAAGAGCAGCTGCCACCAGTTCAGGATCAGTCTTTTATGGCACAGGGTCCCATGGACCCAATGGCAGCTACTCTAGCTGGTTTGCAGAGAACCATTGATATGATGGCACAGTATATGATCCACCCTCCCCAACAGCAGCAGTCCACCGCACCAAGAGAGGAACCGTACAAACAAATAATAAATTTCAAGAAGTTCGTGCCTGATACTTATGATGTGTCAGACGATGCCTATCAGTTTTTGGATTCCTGCAAACAGGTAGGGACGGAGTTGCAGTTGACTGATAGGAGATTTATAGAGTGTATACAGCATGTCATGGGGCCTATGCCTAGACAATGGATGAATGACTACATATTACCTCGGATGGAAGGTTTGTCATGGAACCAGTTTGTGAACTGTTTATCAATAGACTTGTACCAAAAACTTTCAGAGATCAAAAGCAGTGGGCCTTTGAGGCCTTAAGGG
This sequence comes from Hevea brasiliensis, assembly GCF_030052815.1. Lineage (NCBI taxonomy): Eukaryota > Viridiplantae > Streptophyta > Magnoliopsida > Malpighiales > Euphorbiaceae > Hevea > Hevea brasiliensis. The sequence continues at coordinate 83,801,919 of NC_079503.1, forward strand.
AGAATGGCAGGTCTGTAGATGAATATGCTACAGAATTTCTGGAATTGAGAAGATATGCCCCTACAGCAGTGGCTACAGAAAGTATGAAGGTGAAAAGGTTCCTAAAGGGGCTAGACAGGAGGTATGCAAACCTGGCTATGATGTCTGATCAGTCTTTTGATGTGGTAGTTGATGGAGCTTGAAAGATTGAGATTAACTACACAGGAGATGATAGTGGAAGAGCAAAGAAAAATAGAGAGGAGGGTTCTTCAGGTGTTCCCCACATGGGTACTACGGATAGCGGAAGCCAAAGTCATTGCAGAGGAAGAAATAAGAATAAGAAGAGTGGTTTTAGACATAAATCTCTAGGATTCAGACCAGGGTACGGATCCAGCAGTGGTCACAGTTTGGGATATAACAGTTCTGGGTCTGGTTTAGGATCCTCCTTGGCACCCTGCGCACAGTGTGAAAGAGGACATTTAGGACCTTGTATGATGGGTTCAGGAGTATGTTTCAGGTGTGGCTAGCCGGGTCACTTTGCTAGGGAATGGATTGGTTAGCAACTCATTATGCCACTTTAGACTACAGGAACAAAAAGGTGTATTTCCACATACCTGGTGTGGAAGAGTTTAGCTTTGATGGTGATAGAAGCATAGCTCTATATAATTTAGTGTCAGCAATTAGTGCTAGAAAAATGTTGAGGCGTGGATGTCAAGGCTGTTTGGCATTGGTGAGAGATACATCTGTAGAAGGTGTCAACATAGAAAATGTTCCTATTGTCAGAGAATTCATGGATGTCTTCCCTGAGGAGCTTCCAGGATTGCCACCAGGAAGAGAAATAGAGTTCTGCATTGATGTTGTACCGGATACAAACTCCATATCAATGCCGCCTTACAGGATGGCACCAGCAGAATTAAAAGAGCTAAAAGAGCAACTACAGGAGCTTTTGGACAAGGGTTTCATACATCCGAGCACTTCACCTTGGGTTGCTCCTATTCTATTTGTGAGAAAGAAAGATGGGTCCTTGAGGTTGTGTATTGACTATAGACAGCTGAATAAGGTGACTGTGAAGAACAAGTATCCACTTCCTCGGATCGATGATCTATTTGATCAGCTCCAAGGGGCTAGATTCTTTTCCAAGATAGACCTACGATCAGGCTATCATCAGTTGAGAATCAAGAATGAGGATGTGTCCAAAACGGCATTCAGGACAAGATATGGTCATTATGAGTTCTTAGTGATGTCTTTTGGACTCACTAATGCACCATGCTGCCTTCATGGACTTGATGAACAGAGTGTTCAGGCCATTCCTGGACCATTTTGTCGTCGTATTCATAGATGACATTTTGGTATACTCTCGAACCGAGGAAGAACACATGTGGCATTTGAGAATGATGTTGCAGACTTTGAGGGAGCACCAGCTATATGCCTTATTTTCAAAATGTGAATTTTGGCTAGAAAGCATCTCATTCTTGGGACACGTGATTTCTAGTGAAGGCATTCAAGTGGATCCCAAGAAAATTGAGGTTGTGACTGATTGGCTTAGGCCTACAACAGTCACTGAGGTGTGAAGTTTTCTGGGCCTAGCTAGCTACTATAGGTGTTTTGTGCAGGATTTTTCCAGGATAGTAGCTCCCCTAACTAAGTTAACTCGGAAGAATGTTCCATTTATTTGGACAAATGACTGTGAGGAGAGTTTCCAGAATCTTAAGGAGTGTCTAACCACCACCTCTGTGTTGACACTATTAACGAGTGGTGAAGGATATACCATGTACTGTGACGCCTCCAAAGTTGGCTTAGGGTGTGTTTTGATGCAGAATGGAAAAGTAGTGGCTTATGCTTTAAGGCAGCTGAAGAGGCATGAGCAGAACTACCCCACCCATGATTTGGAAATGGCGGCTATAGTCTTTGCACTAAAGATCTAGAGACATTACCTGTATGGTGAAGTGTGCGAGATATACACCGACCACAAGAGTTTGAAGTACATCTTCCAATAGAGGGATTTAAACTTGAAACAGAGGAGATGGATGGAGCTTCTGAAGGACTATGATTGTACCATCCAGTACCACCCTGGGAAGGCCAATGTAGTAGCAGATGTTTTGAGCAGAAAAGAGACCGTTGATTCAGGAAGTACATGAGTTGATGGATCAAGGTCTGATCTTAGATCTTTCAGCTAAGGGGGTATTGTTAGCTCATTTTTCAGTGAGACCAGACCTACGAGACAGAGTTAGAGTTTCCCAGCACAGAGACCAGTAATTGATGAAGATCATAGAAAGAGTACAGCAGGGTGAAGGTGGTGAGTTTGGATTTGCCAATGATGGCGTTCTTATGCATGGTTCCAGGATATGTGTGCCCGACGTGGACAATCTCAGAAATAAAATTATGCAAGAGGCACACTATACACTGTACAATATTCACCCAGGCTCCACCAAGATGTACCATGATGTGAAAGATAGTTACTAGTGGAATGGCATGAAGAGAGACATAGCAGAGTTTGTGTCCAAGTGCTTGACTTGTTAGAAGGTGAAGTTTGAACACCAGAGGCCGTCAGGGAAGCTGCGAGAGCTCCCTATCCCTGAATGGAAGTGGAAAATGATTACTATGGATTTTGTGACTGGGTTGCCTTGTACCACGTGGGGATATGATTCGATATGGGTAATTGTAGACCGCCTAACCAAATCAGCTCATTTCTTGCCTGTGAAGACCACATATTCTGTTGCACAGTACGCCCGACTCTACATTCGAGAAATAGTCAGATTGCATGGGGTTCCTACTTCCTAGTATAGACATATGTATGAAAAACATACTAGTTAATTCTCACAGAACTTTCACCATTAAAGCTTCAAACTTCAAAATGAATTAGCATCTTGAACGAACTTCTTTAACCTCTCAGAAATGCTTGCAGCTCCACAAAAAGGGAAAGAATCTCCAACCTGCAAGAATTCAAAGGGACTGGATTTCTTGAATATAGCTACAATTATTGTAATAAATCACACGATCAACGCCTTTCAAGCATAGGTGATTGATGAAGAATGAAGAACATCATATCATCTCCTACCTTGGAATGTATTGTGTGGAAAAGCGATATCGTCTAGAGCAGAAAAGCTCGCATTAACTATCTCGGCTCCTTCTTCATGAAGAACTCGAATAGTCTCATTGAACATGAACGGCTATCCAATCCAGTTATCAAAACAACCTCTAAAGTGAACCAATTTCATGAATCTCAATTTTTGGATATCTTAGGCGCATTGTTGCTCCACTACTCACGCTTGTATTTGGCCTTTCTTGAGTTCCCATTAAACTTTCTTTCCTTTCCTTCATTTTCTCCAGATTTGTCTGACTTTTTATATACTTTGCAGCCTCATCTAGTGATCAGGCGGCAGTGATTCTGCAACACCATGAATTCTAAATTAAGAAAAAAGGGATCCATAGATATGTATCGTGAAGTTAGCCAAACTCATATATTTGTAATAAATAGCCTGCGGTTAGCTAGTTTTGCTACGTTCTAAGCATAATTAACATTGTCCATTTTACCAAAAAAATGCTGCGAAAAAGATAGAGAGAAAGAAAGAGATGGGAACCTGGAGCTTTGACGGGCACAAGAGAATTGAGCTTGGAGTAGAGAGCCTTCATTTGATTTCTTCTATTCCTCTCTATGGTTTTCCTATCAGTTCTTGAAGAATTAGGGTTGTTCTCCATCAATGTATAGCTTAAAAGGGAACCAATTCTCTGCAACTAGTAACAGATCCTGCTGCTCATTGATTTATTCGGAGGCTTTTATCATTGAAAGCAAGAAGCAAAGGCAAAAGGAATATATATGATTAGATGCTATTGAAAAAAGCTTACTGATTTGAGAGAGTGGTGGGGTTGCCCCATTTTGTTTATCATGGGAGGCTGCGTAGACCTTCTTTGACCACTTATTTTTTTAGAAAACCAAGCTATAATCAATTATCAATTTCGGCTTTAACCTCTCTTATTTGACATTAATTTGAGTAAATCACACTCATAGTTTAACAAATTGTTCTAGATTATTTTAATCTTTAACTCTTTTGATAATGATCCAAAATGATGCGTTCTTGGATCTCCAAGTCCCTCATCAGTTGGTAAGAGAGGTCTCGAGTGTTATTTATATAGGTTCACAAACTTGAATTAATTTTTGAGGTAGAATTAGGGGGTTCATATCATTTTGTATTAGAGTCTAGTTGTGTATCTCCAGCCTGATCTAACACTAATCCCCTGTATAAGGATGTGCAGTTTAAAGAGGTTGGGAACGATGCGTCCATGGATCTCCAAGTCCCACATCGGCTGCTATGGGATGTCTCAGATACTATTTATATGGGTTCGCAAACCTCCAGCCTAACCTAACATTGATCCCCTGCATGAGAACGTGCAGTTTAAAGGGGTTGAAAACGATGCTGTAACACCTTTAATTTTTAAATTTATTATTTTTCAAAAATATAAAACTTTGATATTTTTAAAAATTAATTTAAAGACCACATGGCAAAACTAAAAATATATTTGGACTATACGAATTTTTCTGAGTTTTTTAAAATTTTTTTGGAATTTTTGGGCCTTGTTTTCGGTCCCAAGGTAGAGAAAAAATTCAAAATTTTGCATCCTAAATCGAATCGACTAAATCGAACCGGACTGGATCGGACTGATCAAATCGGACCGGCCCCTTTCTTCCTTTTCTTTCTTCTCCGCGCGCGTCTCGTCTCTCTTCCTTTCTCTCTCGTTTTCTCTCTCCTCCCTCCACCCCACGCTGGTAAGCCACCGCCCCAACCTCCCCACCTCACCGGCGCGCCGCCCTAGTGCTTCCCCATCTCCGGCCGCCGCCTGGAACGCCGAGAAAATGCATGCGAAGCCACGCGACATGGAGCGCAATGCCTCGCTTTCCCGGCCGAAATCCGGCCGATTTGGCTACCGATTGGGCCTGGTTTTGTGTCAAACACTATCTACACCTCGAGAGCTTTTCATAGACACCAAGAACACCAAAATCCATCGAGCGGTTTGTCCAATTTTTGTCCAAGAAGTTTTAGCCCATTTCGACTTTTGGGTTAGATTTCTCGCAAACTGTGAACCCCACGAGAAAACCAAGAGTACCAGAGCGCTCCACTCGTCGAGAGCTTCGCAGCAATATAAATTTCAAAATTTTCTAACACCATTTTCAGTGGGTCCCATGAAACTTCGTAGTGTTTTTCCAAGTATTAAATGAGCTTAGAAAATTTCGTAAAAATTATATACTAACCCTCATATTGTGGGCTTCGTGTAGATACCTTCAATTCACAGAAATTCGACAGTTGCCCGGGTCTGTGAATTTTCGGCCAGACAGACCGACTACCGAAAAAGTCTTGGAATTGGATCGAGATTTTGGCTACCCCACCATTGTCAGATGTTCCGAGCGTGTTTCCGAGATCGGAATCGGCATAGGTAAACCCGAACCTCACTTTTTCTTTATTTTCTAGTGCTTGAATGGGATTGAAAATCCATCAAATATTCATGATAGCTCAGAAAATTTTGATTCTTTTTGCAATAGCTTAGTAATATTGCTAAGGACTACAGGGCAAAGTTTTAGAATTTTTAGAACTCATTTGGGTAGTTTTTGCAAGAAGGTTAAATTATGAGGACTAAACTGTAATTTTACATGTTGTGATTAATGACTGTTTGGATGGGCCCAGGAGGGGCTGTGTGATGTGATTGAGTTGTGGATATATGGTTTGTGGATATGGGAGTGTGTTTTAAGCCTTTTTGCAGGTTGGGTAGGTCCTAGGTATAGGGGAGACTCTGCCGAATTTTTGGCACGACTTCGGACATATTTGGTCTTTATTTGATTTGTATTGAGTCAATTGTATTAAATAATTATAATAAAATTATCAGGTGAGCCGGGACAGCCTTCCTCCTCTGCCCAGTCACCACAGTGATTGCGGTCAAGTCTGTGAGTAAAATATTAATTTTAATTGTAATTTCAATATTATTGTAACACCCCTGTTTGTATAGCCAAGTATATTTCACTGTTCCGGTAATCGGTGTCGGTCCGGACAATTAAAAGGATTAGAACCACATCTAAGACAACTAGATAAGCCCTGAACAAAAATAATTAGTAATTGTCAATTAGTTAAGTATAAATAAGAAAAACAGAACACAAGAAGTTAAATGAGCCGAGAGTCACAGCGATGAGTGACCTTCTTGGGAAGGACTGCAAGGTCGATTTAAACTTAAATTTCGAACCGTAAAATGTGATGTCGCGGTCCTTAGGACTATTGCAAACACAGTAGAAAAGAGAAAATCACGAAAAAGAATTGTTAAGTCAGTCAAATAATTAGGTCAGGGATCCGAAAGAAATATTAAATTATTTGCAAATCGGGTCGAACCTGTGAGGGCAATTTGGTCAATTGACCCCTAGAGCTGACTCCTGACCTGACTGTCAAATAAAATCGGAGAAAAGAAAATTTCGGAGTCGGGAATTAAATTAAAGAACTAATGAAAAAATAAATGAAAAAGAAAATGAAAAATTCAAAAAGTAAAGGCATTATGACATCACTTAAGTGATGTATGCATGACACTAAAATTATTTTAATTTCTAATTTAATTATTTTGAGGATAATTACACTAATAAAAAGACAAAGTAAAAAAGGAAATTTTTATTTTTCTCTTCTTTCTTGCCGTGACTTCTCTTCCTCCTCACCCTCTCTTCCAATTTCCTCCATTAAAGCTTATTATCAAGCTTTTTAAACCCCAAATTACACCATAAATCTTTTGTGAAAAATAGTAGAAACCTCAAATTAGACCTCAAGAGGAAGATTAGAAGGAGAAGAATTGAAGAAAATTGAGAGAAATTAAAGATAAAATTCTGTTCAACAAGTAAGTGCTTCTTTCTAAATTACTTTGAATAAATTGCATAGGAATGAACTTGAATAAGTAGGAATTGCATAGAGTTTAACTTAAAATCAAAAGAAAATATTTGTTGGATGACCAAACATAAAATTCATCCAGCCTTAGTTAGGGTTTGAAATGGGTGAATTTGATGCATTTGAATGGGTGTTTAATTTGAATTATGTATGTAAACTATGGATTGGTGATTGGAATACATTAGATTTGAATTGCATGAAAATTAGGGGTTGGCACCTAGGGTTTGGGAGGAAAAATGTGAGAATTAGCTAAATGATGTGTTTGACCTTGCTTGAGTTGAGGAATGGTCATGTATGACCAATTGTGATGTGTAGGAAGTGTTGGAATTGAGTTTGAATTCGGATTGGATATGGTCATTCTGCAGGCAGCAGGACCAAGGTCCCTTTCAGGGACCAAAACTGAAATTTACCAACCCAATTGGTGTGAGGTCAATTGAGGATGAAACTAGACACAAAATGACACATTTTTCGTTTAGGAATCATACCCAAAAAGTGACCATAGGATAGTGAATAAATTGACCAAATCCGGAAATGGGTGTTCTGCCCTGTACAAAAATGACTAAATGAACAGTATTTGTTCATTTGGCCATATCTTGGGCTAGGTAGGTTCAAATGACCTAAAATTTTACCAGTAGAAAGCTGAGATGTATACTTACAACTTTCATGAAGAACACAAACCCAAATTATGCCCTTAACCAAGTCATTTGGCCACCCAAAATTAGTGACCTAAAACTGCCAGAATCAGTTTTGGTACCCAGAAAATCTGGGTTAGGCCAATCCGGCAGCCATGATTCAAATGGCTATAACTTGAGCTAAAAAACTCCAATTTGAGTGATTCAAAAAGGAGAATAAAGTTAAGACAATAAGGAACAATTTCTATGAAGAAAACTTGGCTAAATTCTAACAGTAGCATGACCAATGGAACAGTGCAAAATAGGTCACCAAAACTAAAAATTTAAAAGTTTGCCTAAAAGACTTAAGTTTTGAGAAAATGACCAAAACCAACAAGTTAGGTAACCAAAATGTGATATGTGGGTGAAATTAGAATTCCCATACCTATTAAGCATTAGAAAGTCAACAAATTGACTTAAATAGTATCGTGAATAGTAACTCTGAAATGAAAATTTCCAAAAATATTAGTTTAAGCATATCGAGGCTAGAATTAAGTATTTATGAATTAATTATTGGATTTATTGTGAGATAAGATACTGAAACACTATATATTGCGTGTTTCAGCTGAAAAAGACCTAGAAAAGGATAGGGCAAACTGAGTCAAGGCCTAGAGGCGACTCACATCAGGTTTGTGCACAAAAATTTATAAATTATAGTTTTCACAATGAAAATTGATTTGTTATACATTGTGAATGTGTTTTATTCCTTATGAATTTTGAGAATGTTGTGTTGTCTATTTTATAATGGAATTTTAAAATGAAAATTATTTATCAATTTGTATGAAATATTTGAACAATATGGTTTTGAATTTGGTTATGGCCTTGGAAATTTTATTTGAGAATTTGTGTGTTGCCTACTTTGGAAATGGAGATTTGAAATGAAGTTTGTTTAATTGTTGTATCAATTATAATTGAACATTATAATTTTAAATTGTTTTGATTCACACTTGGCATGGCAGTCCCTATTATGTTCCTCCTCCATTTATGGGGTGAGCTTGACTATATTTCTCCCTCTTTGGTTTCCCAGTCAGGAGGTGAGTTTGGATGAGTACTCATTAGCTAGCTAGCCACCTCCCTCATTGATTTCGATTAGTGGGGTGACTTTGCCTTGTCGTGGTGTACAACACGGCATGTTTGGAAATTTTGTGTCATGGCCTAAGTTATATTATTGATTGGCAATACTATGATTATTAAATTGTTCGATCAAAGTTGTGTTATAAATGTGATTTGAAAAAAAGAAATTGCGAAATGTGATTGTGAATTTTTGAACTATGAATTAATGACAAATATTTTATATTTTGCATTTTATATTTATTATGCACCACTGAGTACTTTTATACTCAGATATAGCTTTCTTTGCTGTCGCAGATAGAAACAAGGAAAAAGCAGTAGAGTGAGCTACTGATCTTTGGTACTACACGGAGGCTTTTGTACGGGTATTTAGTTATACCCTTATAGTTTATTTTGATGTAAATAGTTTAATGTCATATGTATTAATGTAAAGTTGAGCAATTGTACAGTAAATTGTAATAATGTTATTTTGGATTTTTCCTTATGTAAATTTTTTGAATGATGTATGTAATTTGTTTTAACTTGAATGAAAGTATTTTGTTTTAATTTGAATGAAATTATTTAATATTATTTTGGATGTTATTTGAATTGGAAATTATTGATTTGAATTTTTAGAATTTGAGAAATGCTGTTGAGATTGGTTGTGATGGATCTTGATTTGATGAAGTTGATGAGATAAATCATTGGAAGTGTTTTTGTTTTTAGGTTTTTGAAGAACTGTTTTTTCCAAATACAGACGGCACTCTGCCGAAATTTTTATAAAATTTACAGAAAAATAAAATGGGACAAAAATCTTAACTAGTTTTCAAACTTCAATTAAATGTTTTTATTTCCTACCAAAATGCTTACCACTTCCAAAATGTAAGAAAATAGTTTTAAAATCCCTTGTAGTATATTTAATGGGTTACCGGTATGCGAAGTACGGTAAATCATTAAATATACTAAGGGATCATGTTACATCTTACTAAGGGGTAGGGTGTGACAATTATTATATGTGCAAGCATGCCCATACATCACTTATAAATATGTATCTATGTAGTTAAACACTAGGCATGTTTTATGTTGCATTCATAATTGTTAAAGTGCCATGGATGTTGTTGTGGTAATTTGGAGCAGTGTGCATGAGTTGGCGTGCATGTGGTATGGTGTTGGCAATGGACAGGATGGGTAGACACGACTTGAGATCTTCGCTGGGACCTAGTCCTTCGGGGTAGACACGGATTGAGTTCTTCGCTGGGACCCCGATTTGGTTTATTAAGCGAAAGTCCGACTTGAGTTCTTCGCTGGCACAGGTTGGATTAAGAGGGCTGTATAGGGGATCAGCTCCCATATATGTATTGTTTGACATTATCGGGTGTGTGAGTGCTCTAAATTGCCTTTTTGATGTGATTTGTATGAAATTTATGACGATGTTGCATTTTACTTCACAGAGTGCATTAGCTTTAGATAGCTATAGATATTATGGTTAAAATTGATATTTTACTCTCTGAATCAAACGCTCACTCCTGTTCATTATTTTTCCAGGCTACAGGAGGATTATTGTTGTGGTTAACCTGCTTTTCTTCTTCGCAGGTCGTTTATTTATGTTTGTGTAATTCTATTAACTCCTAGAATTTCCACATGTGTTAGAAATATTTATTTGATTTGGGACTGTAATATAATTGTCATGTTGGGCCTGTAAACTTATTAAATGCATGTATGGTTGGATTAGATGAGGGAGCTGAGCTCCCATTTGATTTTATGTTATTATGAGTATGTGGAGGGTGAGCTGAGCTCCCCAATTGATTATATATTGTGTTTATAGGTCCGGTGAGTCAAAAACTCCCCGTTAAAAGGTCCATTTTATGGTCGGACTCTCTTCGATTGAATACTTGAAATTGGGCCCAAATGGGCCTTAGAGTTGGGTTGAGAAGTAGTTAGGCGTACTATGGGCCTCGGGGGTTTTAGGCTAGCCTAGGTCCTAGTGCCAGTCTGGCCCATAGGTTGGGTCGTGACAGATGCGTTCTTAGATCTCCAAGTCCCACATCGATTGATAAGGAAGGTCTTGAATACTATTTATATGGGTTCGCAAATCTCCACCTCGAACTAGTTTTTGAGATGGAGTTAGGTGGGTTCATGTCACAAAACCCATATTAAATCTATACCAAAAAAGGTGATTTATTGTCCAAATACAAATGACTTGTCTTTGTATTAGCTAAAAACAATTTTTTTTAAATGATACTTACGAAAAATTATGATAAATTTTAAAAAAAAATTAGAAAATATAGTTTTATATTTATATGTGATAATTTTTTAAATAAAGGAATAAAAGAATTAATTTTAAAATTTAATAATAATTTAAAAAATAACTACTTCAATTTTTTTCACTGTTTTGAAAGTTATATTTTGTTTTTTTTTTTAAAGAAAAGTTATATTTTTAGCTTTCTTTTAAATGAAAAACATAATTCTTCTTGTACTATAACATTTCTTTAATTAAAATTGAATAATTATCTAGAAAAATATTTGTTTATAATAATAAAAAATTAATCACATTATTATAAAATAAATAAATTAAATAACACATATTAAAAAATAAAAGTAACATAAGTTTTGAAATTAATTGTAATAACCTCAATTTTAAAATATAAATTTTATATTTTTACATAGTATTTAAATATCATTTTAATATTATCTAACTAATTTATAATTTTTGTGAAACTTTCATTTATATATTTTTTTTAATGTTATTTCTAAACATATTTTATAAATTATTTAATAGTCTAATTTTAATTGGAATGATTAGTTTTATAAATTAATATTAAATCAATTAATAAAATATATTATTTCATTATTGTTAACCTTGTTCTAAGATTTAATTTAATTATTATTAATTTGATTATTATTATTATTATTATCAATATTAATTATTGTATTTCTTTATTATTAAATTATACATATATTTGTATTTTGAGACCTAATTGAAAAGAATTTTGGACCTATTTGAATATATCTAAAAGTTTAAGGACTAAAAGGGTAATTGAAAGTTCCAAAAAAAAGAAAAAAAAGGAGACCAATCAATTTACGGGCAACAAGACTGCCCCCCCCCCCCCCCCCAACACACTCTCTCTTCGCGACTCTTTCTTCCTCCCCTTCTTTCTCTTTGTTTTTCGACCACCACCCAAATAACCCACCACTGGCCAAGAGTCCAACCACCTCCCCCAGCAGCTCCAGCACCATCTAGCCATCCTCCAACAGCCATGGATGTTGGCAAAAACTCCCACAGCTGCCAGAATGAAGAGAGAGAGGGGAGGACACGCGTGTGAGGTAGCAACTTCCAAGCCTCATTCCGAAGTCATCAGTTGGTTGTTTTTGGCAAGGCGGGGCTCATTCAACTCTTGGCACAACAAGCTTCAAGACCTGACCAACTTCTCCTCCAACGGTGGCTGGAGAGAGAACATCCGATGAGAGAAAGATGGGAGAGAAATGGGTATGGCAGCGGCTTTTCGGCCATTTTCCCAATGATCCGACCGTCAGAGCAACGATATGAGATCACCGATGGACTCAAAGTGATGAAATAGGTGATCATCGAACTGTCCAGATCACTTGGTGAGATTTTCAAGCATTTTCAATGCTCATAAATTAAATATAATTATGTAATAATTATTAATAATTTTGGGCTTCATTTAGATGCGATCGGATCGGCGATAACTCATTGGCACTCGGCGCTGAGTTTTGACCCGGTCTGGTGTCTAGCTAGCTGTCCCAAAAAGAGGTCGTGTTTACAGTTATTCCCAGCATTTTCAGACATCTCGGACGCATTCCAAGTAGCAAAATTTGCAAAGGTAGTTCCAAACTCAAGTAGTGTAATTTTTACCTTAACTAAGCTAGCTGATAAATCTGTAAAATATTTTTGGCTTAGAAAAATTTAATAAAATGATTTTAATTAATACAAGAAAATTGTGGAGGATCTGCAGAAATATTTTTATAATTTTTTGAAGTGCTAAAAATAATTATTTGGACTGTAAAGGAGTTAGGGACTCGAGCTAGAGTTTGACTGATTTGGACCTAGATTAGGTTTCTTGTAGGCCCCGGATGGGCATTATAATTGTTATGGTGGGCCTGAGACCTTGTGTATTGCTGTTGCATTTTTCTTGCAAGAGAGTTAGGTTCAGTTATAGGGGAGACTCTGCTGAAATTTCAGCAAGACCTTAAAAAATTATTCTTACTTCTTTAATTAAATTATTTAATCAATTCTGTTAGTAAATTATTCTTATATATTAATTTATATACTAATATATATAAATTTAATAATATTTAATTTGAACCGAAATAATAACTGAATTAAAATTATAAATCGATATTTTCCTTACTCAGTAACTAAACAAGTTTACTTGATTTGGTTTTGATGAAATTAATTTCACTTTTAAAATAAAATTTTAAATATTATATATATATATATATATATATAATTAATCATCTATAGGAATCATCATTGCAGGATCAAGAATAATTCCATCATACGCATTGGAATACATTGCTGAATATATGTTTTTACTAAACTCCATTTCACATTTATGATTGCTTTTAATTATTATTGGTGAATACTAATTTTATAAGCATTATCTAATGCATTTAATTATTGCTGAATGCTTTTAAGTGGGCTCAATGTGTTAATCATTATTTAAATTCAATAATTAAAAAATATTAAAATGAAAAAAAAATCAAATTTAATTGGACCTTATTTTATAATAAAATTAATTTTATTTTTAAAATAAAATTAAAAATATTTAAATAAATTTATTATTTTTTATTATACCAAATGTTAATTAATTAATAGTGAATACACAATCATTTCTAAGTGTTTAAGAAACCATATAATCCAACCTCTTCTTTTGAAACTTAACCATAAACTTAATTCACATTATATGAACACAATGAATCGATTATCCGTCCAACATGGATACACACACAAGAGAAAGAAAATAAAGGGATGGACTGATAAATATGATGTAGATAGAAGGCATAATAACTACATGATCTTAATTTTCCAGATAAATTTAATAATTAAGTTTAAGAAATAAGCATTTTCAATGGAAAATGTTTTCCTATTAAATCCATTTATTTTTATTCAAATTCTTTCAAAGTATCTCTATGGAATTTTTTATGAAAGTTTCATTTAAGAGTGAGGATAAAAAAAAATTATTTTTTTTTTTAACACGTGATTTCCTCGCGCAAGTCAAGAATGATATTTAGGTAAAGTTTTTCCAGCAAGAACAATTTTAGAATTTGAACTCTTGATTTTGTAGAGATCAGCTCCACGATACTGATTCAACTACTTATGGATATAACTACATGGTTTCTTGATGAAGAATAAAATTAAAACTTAAATGGCTTAAAGATATATGGGTAAAAAGTAGCCAAAAGAAGTAAACATTTTTTATTTTTTTGTTTAATTTATATAGGGGATTGATAGGGAATTCAAATATGGATTTATTAGATAAATGCTATGCCTTTGGCCATTAGATTAAACCATAATAGATCAAAAGAAGTAAACAAATTAAGAGAAGTTAAGACCTAATAGCTTAAGTAGTATAGTCAAGAAGATATATACAGATTCACTATAATAAGGAGTTTATAGTGTAAACAACAATCTCACCAACTTTTCTAGATAGTTAGTAGGATATTTGATATCATATTTAACAAAACTAAAGACATAAATCTAAGGCATGCACATTACTTTGTGCAAAAAAAATAAGGAAAATAAATATAAGATTTATGTGGTTTGATTATAAAATCTACATTACATACTAAATATAAGTTCTGCTAAAATGAAAATTAAGATAAGTTACATTCTCTCAAAATTCAGTAAATTTTAATTTTAATAGGTTTTTTGCCCTATTTTTACTACATTCGAAATTCACAAAATATCATATTCATATTATACCATGAATTATTTGAATCAGATAATAATTCAGACCAATAAAAATATATCTAAATATGAGATAAGACACATCACAATAAAATTCTTTTTTAATCTTAAATTTATTAAATACAATTCTGTTTAAATATGAAACGTTTTTAATGTTGGTTGAGTGTCGATTTGATTCAACCTACTTGATGAAGTCACTACAGTGCTTGATATTTAAATAAGTAATGCAGTCGCTATACTACTTGATGAAATCGGGCCCTTAACACTCTTCATTAAATAGTTGACAAAAACAATACACCTATCAACTATAATATTCAATTAAGACACGGACTCTTAGATTATGTTTATAATTTTTAATTAAATAATAAATAAATAAATTATAATTTTTTATTTTTTTATTAATAGAATAGTCTCTCTGTTCAATTTTTATTTAATTTATTGTTAATTAATATAAAAATATCAAAAATATCTTTAATAACATTTTCAATATAAAATAATTATATCCTTAAAATTTTATTTTATTAATAAAATAGTCATCATACAAACTTAATATTTAAACATTCAATATATTTTATATTTAAATAATTTTATATATGACTAAAATATATATATATATATATATATATATATATATATATATATATATATATATATATATCTTCTCTATTTATCATGTCCTAAATTACTATTATGACAAATTAATAAAAAAAATATAAATATTTATAATTATATTAATTTATAATTACTTATACTTCAACTATAATATTACTATTAAATATATTTAAATTATTTATTATTATGTTTAAAATTTAGCATTTCATAGAGTTATTATTTATATTATATATAAAATTTAAATATATTATGTTTAAAATATATTTGGAGATAATTAATATATTTATTTATTTAAATATTTTATATTTTATATAATTAAAATGTATTTGATATTTATTGTATTTAAAATGTACAAGAACTTATTTTTTTAGTAAAATAACACTTCAAGTACTCTATTGTTTCAAATTAAAAATAATATTAAGGATATTTTAATTATTTTTAAAATAAATAATGGTATATTAGACAAAAATTGAATAAAATGACCAACTTGTAATGAAATAAAAAAAAACTATAGATTAAATTGTTTGATTTTAAGAATATAGCGATGGTTTCACTAAACAACTATATTAACTTATCCTGAATCTCTATTAAAATAATCTTCTAAAATTAAATATAAAGAAAACACTCATCCATGCAGATTTCTTTTTCTAACTCTAATTTAAAAATAGTCTCATTACCCTAAATTTCTTTCTTTTTTTTATACACCAAATGCTGATATAAGTATAGAACTAAAGTTCAGTAATGTTATTTTCATTGCTTTTATTTCTTTTAGATATCTTAATTCCCTATCCAATAGGTATTCATAATCCATAACTTTGTATTGATGGACCAACTAATTAATTTGCTAATAAGTACTAATGACTGGCTAGTTTTATCAAATTCACTTGGCTATCCTTAAAATATTATAGTAAATGAATGAATAATTATGAATATTTTAAAAAAAAATTTAAGGGCATTTCACTCATAAATATGAGCTCTTTTATAAATTATACAAAATGAATCTCACACCTACATATTTGAATATTTTATATTTATTATATTAATTAATTAATTAATTAATTAACAGAATTAGCTAGCCAAAAAATTTTTGGTTCTATATATTTCAAAAAGCAAGTGGGTGATAAGGGGAAGTGGAAAAAGAATTACAAGGCACAAGTTCACCGAAAATTTTAACGTGCACCCAGAGCACTAAATATAGTGCTCTTCATGGACATATAATTATAATTATTTTCTAAATTAAAGAGCCGTGGATTTCATGTCTCATGAGAGAGAGAGCATGTGCTCTAGAAGCATACAATAATCTCTTCAGGTCCACGGTCTTTGATTGATGAAGTAATTTCAGACAACCATAATAATTAAAGAGAAGCCGACCATATGGGAACTCCATAGCTTCGCATTCACATACCCAAAATGTTCTCTGTCTATGTATCACTTTTAAGCACCAGGAAGCTGAAACGTCTAGAGCACTATATAAAAAACAGTGAATAAAGCGGCCCCCACCTTCAAAGTAGCTTTGAGTTAAGGGTATGCCCTGCACCCTTGAGAGAAATGTGATTGCGAGTGACTAGCTACGAACCAAATGGGGAGATCATATCACTTTGGACTGGGTACTAAGAGGATCAGAGACATTTTCTTGTTTTCAAATCGTTATAGAACCTTACTGTTGGTTCCTACTTTAATTTCTGGTGTCAAATGAGACAACAGCTTTCCAAAAACCAAAAAAAGACAGCAGCAAATCTTTATTGGATCCTATTAGCAAGGTTGGTTAAATTATCTTTTTCAATGTGCGAGAACAGATTTTCCATTGCAATATAGAGCGTTGGTGGATACACGAGCGAATCGAACTCTATTAAGATAAATTTAATATCATATATATAATCAATTTGGGCACGTATTGTATTTAAGAATAACATCTGTGTTGGATATCTGTTATTGAAATTTGTTTAACGCTTATATATATATATATTATATTTTAAATAAAGAGAATTAAATAATTTATATAGAAAAATATTTAAAATATATAAAATTAAATAGGTTTAAGTATTTTAATAATAACAATTAAATTTGAGATGATTTTAAGATTAATAATTAAATTTAAAATTAGTTCAAATATAAAAAATATTAAATAAGTGTGAATTTAGGTAAAATATTTTTCGGATAGTCTATCCATTTCCATCACTATTTTTTACCATTATTCCTTGGGAATCAGAATGCTTTCAGTAAAATTCTATGTTGTTGATCGCGATACGTAGGTCGGATCCAATTTATGCCTATCTTGTTACGTATGAAAAACTATATAATAAATCGGTTATTGCATGTAAGCAATCCTATATGAAATGACAAATTAATCATAGAGTAACAATTAAATTAAAATGAGTCCCATAAACTTCAGTTTTATCTATATGTTAAAAATAGTTTCTTTTTTCTAAGTGATAACAATATTTTTATACTTAATTGTCCTTATATGATGGGTTGATCATTCTATATCAAATATTGACATGAAATTACCATTATACTATATAATATCTCCTTTGCTTGGGCCTTGGTGCAGGAGAAGCGAACAAACATGTACGTATGGTCGCTTTGTTGTCTTGTTCTCCCCCGCAATTTGGGATTGCTCGCCAATTGCAGGTTGGAATATTGGAGCAACATTTTTTTGAATATGTTATTCATCTTGGGGAACCATTCTTGCTTCCCATCTTACATACCTTTAAAAGATATAAGAAACTACCCGTGAAAGGTTGGCCATGTAGTAATTCGTATTTATGTGCGATACTTGAATGGAAGTTTAAATAATGGTATCGCTATTCATAAGAAGAGCTTTAATATAATTGTACTCCGGATTAATAGTGGTGCCACATATATTGCGAGTCAAATAACCCATTAATATATATATATATATATATATATATATATATATATATATATATATTTTTTTTTTTTTTTTTTTTTTTTTTTGACTCCATAAAATAGTTAAAAATTTCATAAAAAGAGTGTCCAGAAAATTAAATGAAAAAGAAATAAATTATCGAGCCTCTGTCTCCTCCATCCACTAATTCACTACTTTCTCCTTTTTTGTTTATTTCTCTTAATTTCCCCCATTTATATTTAGTTCTTGTCATTCTATTATCAAAAGTTCAACATAGCCTCACTAAGATTCGTTAAATTTTTCATTCTAATTTTGTTAATTTCAATTAAAATTTTTTTTGTAATTATAAAGATAAATAATCAAAATTTCTATTTGCTTCATTCTAGGGATATTATTTTGTTTCTTTGACTTAATTAGTATAAATTTTAATAAATTAATCATGTAAAAATTATTTCAATCCATTTAGTTTGATGTCAACCTAATATGTATCAAAATTTATATTTTGTTTTGACACATTTAGTTTGATATCATTCTAATACAATTACATCTACTTATTTTTTTTGTAAGAATTAAATTTAATTTAAAATATTGTTTTTAGACAATAGATAAATTTCTTATCAAAAGAAAACCCTTATAGCAATCATAAATTGTCAAAAAAACTAATGGGCAACAAATGAGCAAAAATCTTAAAAACAATCTAGTGTAGAAATTGACATGGAAAGTTTTCATAGTGATTCAGTATTGACCCCACTGACTAAAGTTTCTAGCTGTGCCACTATCCCAACCCAAAAAGATTAGTCTTACATCCAACCTTAAAACAAGTGGGGATCCGGATTAACAGACTTGAAGATTGCTTCATTACGAGTTTTCCAAACATACCGACAAAAGAGGGCTACCAATTTCAATTCTCTTTTATCATTACCATACGAAACATCGGTCGTCAGTTCCCACAAGTCTTTAAAAGACCTGAACCCGATCTCAGAGGGAATAAAACCCAAAGTTGATCCAAACCATGCTGCTTTGGCGTGGTTATAGAAAAAGAAAAGGTGCTCCACAGTTTTCAGTACGGAGATTGCACAAAGGACAAATAGAGGATTCAACCCATTTTCGTTTGAATAAATTCTCTCTTGTAGCTAGAGATTTCAGTACGGAGATTTCGTTTGAATCATATGAGGAACAAGGAGGGACCAAATACTCTTCCAAAAAAGGGAACAAGGATTATAGGATGAAGATGGGCAAGATCTGACCTGGTTTATAACTTGCTCCTTCTTGAGAATATAATAAACAAATTTCATTGTTGGATTACCGTATTTCGAAAAGTGCCATATCAGTTCCAACTCCTTTGTTTCATTACCAATGGGAATTTTAAGAATTTCCAAACATTCTGCTGCTGAAAAGTAGTCCCTTATAATTGATGAATCCCATTGATTAGATTGAGAGTTGATCAAATCAACAACATAAATTATAGGACTATCATCTCGTCTTGTGCTGGAGACTTTAAAACCCGGTAGGGAAGGTATCCATGGATCCTCCAAGCATTGATAAAGGAAGAACCCGTCACTTGCCATCGTAAGCCCGGCTTTAGAGCTTCTCTTCCCACCATGAGACTCTTCCATCCCCATGATAGATTGTACACAGGCCTTGCATCCATAAACGATGAAAAAGGAAAGTAAACCCTTTAAGGATCCGAACCTAAAGAGCTTGGGGATTCTTCAAGACTCTCCATGCTTGCTTAGCTAGAAGAGCTTCATTGAAAAGAGATAAATCTTTAAAACCCATACCTCCTTCACTTTTACTCCATGCCAACTTGTCCCAACTCAACCAATGAATGTTAGCTTTTTCTAGAGAATGCCTCCACCAGAATTTTGCTATCAACTTCTGAATGTCTTCAAGGAAACCAACTAGTAGCTTGAAAATGGACATAACATATGACGGGATGGCTTGGATGACCGCTTTTATCAATACCTCTTTACCCCTTTGCGACAAATATCTGTAGTTCCAACCTTGAAGCTTTCTAATAATTCTGTCTTTAAGGAAAGATAGCGATTGAGTCTTGGATCTTCCCCATTTAACTAGAAGACCTAAATATTTAGACAAAGAGCCAAAATTTGGAATCTGAAGAAGCTCCACTATAGTTCTCTTGTAATACTCGCTATTTTCCGATGTTGAAATATCTGTCCTTGACGAAATATTCTGATGAAAATTAAAACTTCACTTACAAGGGAGTGGCCCACCCTATCCTGAGCCTCATGGTTTTGTCCCATAGGTGGAATGGAGAACTTCTCAGGAGGTCATCCATCCTAGCATTTCTCTCAAGCGAGCATGCTTAACCCAGAGTTTTTTTAACTCTCCAGGATATTCTACCAAAAGGCACCTCTAGTGATTAGTTTCTCCCATTTCAATGTATGATTTGATTTATTTATGTGCCCCGTATTGTAACCTCGCCATCCTAGAAGCCTATTGGGAGTTTACTTTCTTATGTCACTCCCTGCCCTCATCGGACCATTTTCCCGGTCGGGTCATCACAGGCCCACTAGCTTCTGCCTGGTTCGTCCTCGAACCACACATCTACTAGAGGGGGTCCGGCTTTGATACCATCTGTAATGCCCCGCTCCAACCACCAGAGGAATTGTCCGCTTTGGCCCACGCCATCTTGAGCCTTACGGTTTTGTCCCATAGGTGGAATGGAAAACTTTCCAGGATGTCACCCATCCTAACATTTCTCTCAAGCAAGCATGCTGTAGGAGGGGGGCATGAGGCGATATATCATCCACTAGAATTATATAAAATACACCAGGTAATACCCAGGAAAGATGGTGGAGTCACAATGGTCTCACTTAAGTACCACCTCCTTAGATAGCATTTCCTAGACATGCACTTCATATAATCCTAATAGAATCAAACCATTGGTAAATACTGTCTTCCCATAACACTACCATAATACTTAAGATTTATGCCACGAAGGCATAGATAGACAGGAGTCGCCACCCGGATAATAACCGGGACATATTCAGTGTTTCTTCCGAGGATCATGGATGGCAACTTACTCCTTGCAGAGTTTCCACAACCGTCATTACTATAGCCCAATGTCTAGGTTTGAGATAGTGGGTACATAAAGGGAATGTGTTAGGCACCCCTTACGCCTGGTCTAACCTCGTTAATTCGAGTGCCAGTCCTCTACTAATATTTCTAGAAGTCTTGTTTATCATTCCTTTATTAAACTTTATCCTAAAAATGCAATTCTAATCCTACACACGCAAGTAATTCACAAAAGGGTTGTTGTTTGCACATAATTTTCATGCACAAGTAATTCATATCTATGGGGTTGCTAATTATTTAAATGATATTTAGCAGATGACTAAAATTAATGTATTATTGATAATTTAATTTACAAACAAATTCAATTTCAAATAACCCTACGTTTCTATTTAACCTAATTAATTAATTTTCACCAAGTTACCCTAAGGATAATTGAACTAAGTTAATTATATACATGTGTAATTTATTCTAATATCACATAAGGCCCAAACAATAACAACCTAATAAAGATTTCTAACATGCAAATTTATTTTACAATTACCAAGTGTTAAATTCAATTTATTTTACATGCCAATGTTAGTTTAATTTACAAATAAGATTAATTTTTATTTACAAAGTATTTATTTAAATTAATTACATGCAAAATGTCAGTTAAATTAAAAACGAAGTTAATTTTAATTTACCAAATAAAAATCCTATTATCACTACAATTTCATGCGAATGGTTATTCTGGGAATTTAGGATTACTTACTTGTTAGTAATTGTTGTTGCTATTGGGGCAAGCTACCCTTAAAAAAGGGTCTTCTCTTCTAGTATGGCAATGATATCCCTGGCTTACTCCCGTTTAGCTTCATGTAAGCTCTACGCAAATGCCCTCTTTGGTACTTACCTTAGGGCTACTTACCAATTTTGTTTGTAATAAAAAATAAAGAAACCAAAAAAAATAAAAGAAAATAAGAAAATATTAATAACAATTTACATTGGATTCTAACTCTAGTCTCCTAAAGGGTTAAGATTCCTAATTAGTTACAACTACCTAAGGGTCCAAGTCTTCTAACATTATCCAAACACTTCATAACACTTCTTGAATTAAAAGAATATGGAAAAATAGATCAAATATCAATTAAAACCCAAGAAAATATAATAACATGCATAAATATACAATTTCCAAATTCTGGCAAATTAATGGTAGCAAGAAATCTGATTTTTTTAAAATAGTTAGATATGCCTAAAAATCATAAAAAAAAAAATTACAGAAGATAGCCTATATATCATACAAGATCATAAAATTTATAAATCAAACAAAACCCTAGCCGAATGGTCTACATAAATCGTAACTTTTCTAAGTGAAAGAATCATACTACTTTTTTGTAAAATTCATAACTCATTAACCACAACAGACATGAATGAAAAACCAATTGAAAAAGATTCATAAGATTCTGAAATTAATTTTAGATGCTAGATTTACACAAAAATATTAAGAAACAAGGGAGATATGGGCTCCACAAGTCGGATATCCTACAAATCAGATTTTACAGGAACCCTAACTTCAAACAGCCATAACTTACAAAATACAAAAGCTTTTTCAGTGATTCTTGAGCCTAAAATTAATAGAATTTCGTGAAGAATAGGAATATAATTTTCCTAAAATTTTTACAGATTAAGAAAATAACAAAAAATAATAAAACATGAGGGATCGAAAACTGAATATGTGCATAGTTATTTATCCCCTTAAATTAAACATGATTACATGATCTATATGAACATACAAGATAAATTGAAAACAAGGAACATAGAATTAAACATTACATGGCATAGTGTTGAAAAGAAAATAAAAGAACTAACTTTTAAGAAATATCACTAGAAAGAAAGAAAAACTAAAAAAATTTTGACAAATAGGCACTCAATGTTTAATAGAACTAACCTTTAAGAAGTAGCGGCAGTGACTATTGCCCCAAATAGGCACTCGATGTTTCAAGGTTCGACAGCCGAAGCCTAAGACTTTGACAGTTGAACTTGGTTCTGCCCACTTTATTTCTCCTTCGATTCTAAGGTTTCAAAACCTAATTTCATGGTTCCTAAAGACCTAGAATAAGATATTTAGTATATTTATAGAGTTCTAGAACCTCGTATAACTCTTTAGGGTCCAATTTTATAAGATCAAGCTTGAAAGACTCAGAAGGCTAAGGATCCGAGGATAGCTACCGTTCAAGATAGGAGATTGATAGGCTGCAAGAGGTGAGTAATTCTAACCTTAATAACTGTAAACTTTTTAAATTTAATTTGTGATCATTCTCATGCATCATGTCATATTTTATTTACGATGTATGTATCTAGAATAGGAATATGTTGCATAATTGCATATTTGCTATTGGTGCATGATGGATTATGGATGACCCACTGACTCTCTCCATATTATGATTATGTTATGTTATGTATGATATGGAACCATAAAAATCTCATGTGGAGATCTTTAAGATACCCCATCAGGGGAGATCTCTACGATGCCCCGACTGCATGGTACATGTCATGTTTTAAGCGAAAGTTCTAAGGAGCCTCTGTATGAGCCCAGCACATTAGCTTTGGGGAGTCATTGGTGACAAAGTTCATCTTAGTGAAATGTTTATGATGTGAAAACCCATGTAAATGATTCATTGCATATGTATGAAATGAATAATATAATTAATATTGGTTAGTTTACTCATTGAGCTTTTGTAAGCTCACCCATTTCCCTTAACCCCAGATGCAGGTTTACAGGATTAGAAAAGTTTTTTGGAGAGAGAGCAGGAGTAGTTTTAATGCTCTTCTTTATGTATGATATATGGGTAGATGGACATATAAAATGTGAATGGATGGTATTGTGCTGGTAATTATGAAAAAAAAAATGGAGTTATGTAATATTTTAAGTATAAATGATGATGTTTATGTTTATGTTAACTCTTTTGGGAGTGTATATGTTGAACCATTATGCTTTGGTGATTTTCTATGTATGTTAAGGTTCAAATTATGAACCATTTTATGTTAAAGATATTTATGTATGGATGAAAAGACTAAAGTGTAATGTTAAAGATATTTGAGGGTTGATAGTACAGATATTACAGGTATGTTCACGGGTTTTATGCTTGCTATGGATTCCAGCAGCTTTAAGCTGACCCGATCCCTAACACTAGTAACGACTCCCAGGCCGAGTCGTTACATCTCTGCTCTACTCCTGGAGTGTTCTAGCTAAAGGATATGTCAGATTTCATTTGATTGATGTGTTGACCTGAGGATGCACTATAGGCATCAAGAATGGATTTGATTTGGATGGCTTCCTGCAACAACGCTTGCCAAACGCAATAGTATCATCCGTAAAAAGAAGATGAGTTAATGTTGGACAATGTCTTGTAATTTTGAAACCTTGGATCTGATTCCTTAGCTGGGCCTGCTCAAACCATCTTGACAATACATTAGAAATTAACAGAAAAAGATAGGGGGAAATAAGGTCACCTTGCCCTAAACCTAAACAAAGATGAAAGGGTTTAGTTTTGTTTCCATTGATAAGAATTGCATATTCAACTGTTGATGCACATTGACCTATCCAAGCAATCCATTTGTTACAAAACCCCAATCTTCTCATAACAACTAGAAGAAACTGCTAGTTAACACTGTCATATGCTTTATGGACATCGACTTTAATTGCCATGGATCCTACTTTCCCTTTCTTACAGTGCTTTAAGGCATGAAAAGCTTCATAGGCAATAAGAATGTTGTCTTGTATGCTCCTGTTCTCTACAAAAGCAGCTTGCAATAGGGAAATGATCTCACACATCCATTTGTTTAGTTGATTAGCCAAAGTTTTTGAAACAATTTTGTAAATGGAATTATAAAGACTAATAGGTTTATAGTCTGAAAAGGCTTGGGGATTACCTTTTTTGGGAATGAGAGCTATACTGGTAGAGTTGATGGAGGGGGGAAACACTCTCGAGTGCAAAAACTCATGAACCAATCCCACCACTCCATGTTTGATTGTTTCCAAATAATTTAGATAGAAAATCCCCTAAAAGCCATCCGGTCCTGGTTCTTTATGCGCCCCAAGACTAAACACTACTAATTTGATCTCCTCTTCTAAAGCTTCTTTACAAAGATCATTGTTCATGTTATCTGAAACTAATTGAGGAATTAGTTGGATAATTTCATTTGATATCTGTGCCTCTTCATCCCCATACAGATTTACAAAGAAATTTAGAGCTTCTTGTTTAATATCCACTCTCCTCAGGCATTATGAACTTTTGCAATATGGTTCCTTTGTCTTCTTTGCAATGTTGATGCATGAAAAACCGTGAATTTTTATCCCCATACTTCAACAAATTCACTCCGTACTTCTGGAACCAGAATATTTCCTATTGTTGCCATTGCCTTTTAAGTTGAAATTTGACCTCTGCAATTTCAGCAATAGTTTGATCATCTCCTAGGTTGAATTAAGCTGATCTAATCTCTTGGATAATTCAAAAATGATCCTTCTAGAATTCTAAGATTGAGATTGAGATTGATTCCATCGTAACAATGCCATTCGACAATCATCAAGCTTAAACAATAAATTGACATCAGATCCTTGAGTCCATATTTGATTTATAATGCTGTGACACCTTCGGGACGAAAGCCATCTCATATCAAAATGGAAAGAATTTCTCCTTCAAACTTTCGGATGACTGAACAACAGAAAAGGTCTATGGTCTTATGTAACCATCTTCTCATGCACCAACATACATTGAGGAAACAACATCCTCCACTCTGCATTAGCTAAGGCTTTGTCGATATGCTCCATAATTCTTGTGTCTCCTTGTTGCTTGTTAGACCAAGTGAAATGATTTCCTTTAAAACTAATTTCCCCCAACTCTTCTTCAATCAAGAAATCATTGCATGCTGAAGCACTAGGATTATGAATCCTTCTCCTTCCCCATTTATCCCTTGAAGAATTACAGATATTAAAATCTCCTATCATCTTCAACTTACGCAAGTCATTCAAAAAAGAAATACAAAAATGAACCTCAGGTTCACCATATACAAAAGTTGCATGCCATGGAGTATCTTGATTAATACTAACATCAATCCAGTTCTTCGTTGCCTACAAAATTTGAATTGGGAAAACATCCCGCCACCACAGCACCAAACCACCTGAGTGACCTCTCGGCTCAACATAGAAAGACTCATGGCACCCACAGCGTCTTCTCGAATTCTCCAAAAACACTTTCTTCTTCTTTGTTTATGCCAAAAAATCTATTCTGGGTTTATTCATAGAGATCAACCCGGGTTTACTGAAAGCCAATTATTAAAAAGAAAATAATAATTGCTAAAAATATTGAGTAGTTCTTTTTCATACCTTGGAAATTCATATTAATGCGTTTCACGTTATGACTAGGTCCAATTCTTGTTAATCCCTTACAAGGCACATCAAGTTGCCTCTCCTCTGCAGAAACAATCATCAACAACGAGTGAGCCTACCCAGCAGGTTAAAAAATACCCTCACCCGATAAGCTCAATACTTATAACCCGAAAAACCTAAACAAAATTATACACAGCCACCCAAACATGGGACAGGGATTATACTGATTAAAAGTTTTATGTCTCAGTACGTTGAAAACTTTGCCAATAGTCACTCTTTCATTTTCTGAGTTTAGTCCAAACAAAAAGTTTTTTTTTTTAAATAAATAATTAAAAATTATTAACAGTTCACAATCAATAGTAAAAAGATTAAAAGTTATTAATCACTAATATTTAAATATTTAATTTAAAATTATTTTAAGGCCAATTGGTTAAAAAATTTTGCTATCTTATCAAAACCTTTTAATTTTTGATAATTAAATTAAAATTTTTAAAATTAAAAAAATTTTATCAACACTTGAATTTTATCTCCAAATTCTAATATGTAAATTACAATTTAATCCTTGTAGTTTGGCAAAACTTACAACTTAGTTCTTGTACTTTCACAACCAAGAAATTAGTCCATGAAATTTACCAAAATCTATAACTTAGTCCATCTATCTAATTAACTGTTAATTATAGCAAAAATGATCAAAATACCTTTAATTATATATATTTTCTAAGAAAGAAACGAGAAGTCACGAGTTTTCCTGCCCCAATCTAGTCTCACATGCTACAATCGCATCGAGACCCACCTCCATCCACCATTAGTCCCTAGACAAATCATAGCAATTGGAAATGCAAAGATTGAAGCTATAAAGACAAATTTCACTAGTTGAGTCGTAACCTATAAACCCAACTTAATCGGATTTTTGTTTTTTGGTACAAGATTTTTTTTTTTTTTTCAAGAAATCAATTTTACTTATTAAAATCTAAAAAACATATATTAGAAAACTTCACAGAAAAATTTCAAAACAAACATGGAAAATTCTTAACAGGAAGAATAATTAATTTGGAAAGAATAACATATTTATTACACTATTTAAATATATGATTTAAATTAAAGGACTAAGTTGCAAGATTTTATCAAATCTCATAAACTAAATTATAATTTATCAAATTCTAATTTGAATTTTAAATAAAACTTCTTTAATTTTGAAAGATTTAATTTAATTATAAAAAATAAAAAATTTAAATAAAATGAAAAACAAATACAAATATTTAGATTTATTCAACTAACAGAGCTTATTTTAGACATGTAAAATTTGAACTATCTTTGTTCTTGTTTACAATGATTCAAACCTTCAGTGCAAACTTGACATGAAAAACCTTGGAATTTGACTCCCGTAACAGTATACGCAAGCCCAGCCAAAGTCTAGCCTGGTGGACAAGATAATGTGAAATGCAACAATCCAATTACATCACTCAATCTGGCCCACACATTCCATCATCATCATCATCCGATCCTGGGTTCATTGCACCTGTCGAGCTCACCCACCTAATCCATAGATAGTGTTGATTCTTGGTTAATAATTATCTAGAAAAAAATTATTATTTAATTTTTAAACTTTAATAAAATTATTTATTTAATTTTCTTTTTTTATCCTTTAAACTATTTAACTCCATAAATTTTTCTATTAATTAATAAATCTTAATACAAACTAAATTAATATTTAATCCTTTCATTTTAGAAAAATTAACTAACAAAAAAGATCATAAAAAATTTAAATAATTAAATAATTAAATAAAAATAAAATATAAAAATAAAATAATATATTTTTTAAAATATATAAATTAACTAATTTAATTAAAATATAAAAATTAAATAATAATTTTCCTATTATTTAAAACAAATACATTATTAAGTCGTGATTAAAGTTAATTATAGAAGGAGATTCATTGCTCATCATGAAAGTGGCAGAGGGAAAATTAAAAGAGAGCTGTCCAAACAGCTAAAATAGTACACAGCTCTTGAATAAGCCTTCACCAGTGCTGGGTGAGTGCCATTAATGTAACTTTCTAAAGCAACTTTTACAAAAACTATCGTAGAAGCAATAAATGTTGGGATATTTTTGCCAGTGGAAATGTGGTTACCTGTATGGGTCAAAAGAAAGATAAAAGCCTCATAGCATAAGGATATCAAATTGACTAGCAATTGCAAAAAAAGGCCATTCCCTGCAAAGCAGAGACATCATTTTCCTTCTCTCTCTCTTGCTTTACTGATAAAAGCTATAACAGTTGGAAAAAGATTGGATGAACCCACTTGCACACACTCAATGATGATGACAATATGGGGCAGGCAGGCACGGACACAATGTGAGAATTAACAGAGGTATCCACTGCCCTACTTTTCTTGTTTGTGGATTTTTGTACCTATTATTCCATACATCCAACAAAACCAGGAAGAACAACAACAAACAACAACTAAGACGTAATCCCAAACTAGTTGGAGTCGGCTACACGAATCATTTTTTGCCATTAAGCTCTATTAGACACCAACTCCACATAAATATCCAAAACAAAACCAGGAAGAAGAAATGGAAAAAATTCACAGGCACAAGTGTGCACAGATTCACAAACTATGATCAGAAAAGGAAATTGGGCAGAGGAAGAACACTTATCATTAAACACAAATGCTTCCAAGATGAATGAAAGAGAAGATGTTGGTTGAAGATGTTGACAGACATACAATGGCATATCCTTTGACCAAAAAATTTGAATAATGACGAAACAATGTACCAATTGTTGCTTGTAAAAGGAACATCAAATTGACTCGGACAATGACTTACAAGCAATTTGCAAATCCATGAAAAATTATTCAGTCACAAGTGAACATGCATAGATGATCACGGATTTCACCGTCATCACTTACTCACTGATACTATAATAATAAATACATAAGATACGATGTAGCCACTCGAGGATTACTTAACGTGATAGTATCATCAATAAATTGCAGATGAAATTAAATAAAAGGAAATAATCATACAGTGTATGGATTCAACCACACAACACCTGAAACACATTATTATGACTGATTTCTGATACAACAAAAGCAACACCTTGGGCAAATTAAAAAGAGAGCACTGAAACTTTACATGCATTTAATACCTAAACACATGTAGTTTCCCCATAATGTTGAGGTAATTGGACATATCATTCACTTAACATTGATAATAAACAAAATTAAGAATATAATAAGTTACCATACCAACAACAAATATAACATCAAAATACTAGATACATGATTAAAGAAAAAAGACAAAATGGAGATGCTATTGAACTTTATAGCCCTCTGAAAAAACACTATTTTTCTTCTCCAATGCTTACAATGTTCAGAACACCCTAAAATGTGATAATTTGCTGTATGTATATTTGTGAAGCAAAGACACCTCACCTCAATGGATCCTACCAATCTATTAATTCACTCTAACATGAATGTGACATAGAAGAGAAGTACAAATAAAGAGGCTTCAAAAACAAACCTTTTTAATTACAAGTGACCCAGAGCATTACAAAAGCCAGGTCATACGAGAGATTCATGTGAACTTAGGTTTAGGCATGGGGGAGCTACTAGGATGCACGGGACCAAGCTTTTGAATCCAATGAAGAAGACCTTTCTTATGATCTTGACAAGTTGGGTTTTTTACCAAATTCAGGGTTCCATCACAGGCAAGCGAAGACTCAAATTGCTCTAATACCTTCACAATTTGCCAAAACTCGGGCCTCTTCTCAGGATGCAAAGACCAGCATTGCTCAATTAAAGCTCTCATTGCAGGATGGCAGTCCCGAGGGATAACAGGTCTCAAATTCTGCAAAGACAACAATTTTCTAATGTTAAAACTAAGTTTTTAATTGAACAATGAGAAACACAAAACAAATAAAAAGATGTTAATAATGATAATCTCATGCTTCGTTACCAGTCCCGTTCAAACCTTTCCCAAAATTGACAGCAAGAAATTGGGATTTCCAACATATAATTAGATGCAATAAATAAATTATTCTCATTTAGACCAAATAATGGAATAAACAATGATCATCTTACTTTTTGAACCTTTGCATAACCAATCTCATCAAAACAAATTTGTAACTACTATTGCAATGAAAGACAAATATTTTTCATCATATTAAATTTTCACTGGCTACACTTAGCTCCAAAAGAATGAAAAGAAGATCCTTGTCTTGATGAAGTCTATTTCAATACACATTAAAAGTTCGCAGTTTTTATGGCAGTAACTTACTTGTTCGTTTATCTCACATCAAAAGAATTGTGCAAATGATATGGAATTCAAGTATCTCAATAGCCTTTATACCTATGCCTATGATGACTGATGACAACATTTCATAGATGACGCATCTTTAGCCAAGAAAATAAGAATTATCATGCAATTTTTACATATAAAAAAAAGTCTAAGAGCAGAAAGCTATGATTATTGTCTCTGCTCATATGTTTGGTTGAGGAATGCAAGTTTACTGTCAGTGGATAACCACTGACTGGGCATGATTAATATGTTGCTGGAATTTCTACCACTTCCAAGGAGGAAGACAATAAATTCCATCCACACCACAACCTAACCCGCCCACACCAAAAAAAAAAAAAAAAGAAAATTCTTCTGGACCATGGAGCACTGACCATTTTATGTTGAGAAAATGTAATGGAATTCAATAAAAGGAGTGGAGAGTTATTTCTCTTTAAGACTGTGAGGAACATTTTTCATAAAGGCTCATAAATACAATTAAGCAAATTCTATAGTTCTTAGCACATATTCAACAAAACCTTAATTTCATACTGCACCAATAGGAGGTCCAGACCCTTAATCACTTGCTGGTGGATGAGAAAACTGAGATACAAGATAAGATGAAATGTTCCTAGCTACAGTTATAACAAACAACAACATTGAATACACACAAGGCTAAGGAAAAAATAATACCTTATTCACTACCGCAAAAGCAGCCTGTATGGGGTTCATATCCTCGTAGGGAATTGTTCCAGCCACCATTTCCCATAAAATGAGCCCAAAACTGTACACATCAACCCTTCTGCCATAGAATTTCTTTTTTATCATCTCAGGCGCCATCCATCTGTAAGTCCCTGGGTCATCAGCCAATGAATCACAATATGCCTCTTCACAAGCTATGCCAAAATCGGCAATCTTCAGATGAAACTCTTGATCAATAAGAACATTCTCCGGTTTAAGATCTCGATGAATGACACCTTGAGAGTGGATGTATTCCATTCCACGAGCAATGTCCAGAGCATTTGCAATTAGCCTCTGTAAGGGGAGAGACTTATGCTTGAGCTTGTGCAAGTATGCCCTCAAGGAACCTTCAGATAAATATTCCGTTATAACACAATAAACCGGTTGCTTTTTGCATGCTGCCACAAACTGCATTAGCAGATCAAAGAATGTTAAATAAGAAAGCATTTCAATCGCAATTAGAAGTTTATTTCTACGATTTTCCAATTAGGTAATCCAATCAGCAACTGGAAATAAAACATTTCAAATCACATGATTTCTCTAAGAAGCTCAAAAAAACAGAAGCAAGAGTGACTTCTTAGTTAACTTTTATGAACAGATAACATATGCAATCAAACAATAAAAAGAATGCATTTGATCACCTTTATGACATTCGGATGGTGAAGCCGAGATAAAAGGGTGACTTCTCTGTCATATTGATTTTTTAATCTAGCAGCTAAAGTTCCATTTTCATCATCATCTGGTGCCCTGATAATTTTAACTGCAACAGGTTCATCTTTGTATACACCATGGTAAAGCCTGCTATGTGCCCCGTAAGCAAATCTAAGCCCAAGAAAAAGCTTGGACATATCCACGCTAAATTCATCAGCTGCTTCCACAGCATTAACCCTTCCTCCAGCATGGTCAAAAAACTTCGTCCAAGAAGATTCTTTCTTGAACTTTGATTTTTCATGACCCTTCATTGAAGACAACTGCCGAAGTGGGCTTGTATTTGATGCGGGACTGGATGGCTTGGTTTCTGGAGATTCCTTACGGAAAAACTTTCCCTTGATTCCCTTGTCATGATCTTTCCTGCGAGGATGTGGAGTTGAGAATCTCTTTCTATCAGACCTTGCTTCCTCAAAAGCATCAGAAAGGACTGTTTCAGGGAGAGGAGACAAAGATCTCTGCCTGTTGGTGAGTGGATTTCTCTGAATCTGAGAATTATTAGGAACTGATGATTTATGATTGGAAAAGGAATCAGATTTCTTATAAGATGACAGTCCAGGCGTTGACTTCAACTCGAAATTCCTCTCAGCCTGAATGGCTATAGGGAAAGAGGCCAGTCTTGAAGAATCAAAACGATGGCAAACTGTGTGAGAAAACTTTGTCCGCCTTATCCAGGAACTATTTTCTTCTTCCATTTATTTCCCCTTTCGCTTCTTTATCTCAGTAATTCAATACTTGAAAACCTAGAACAAATTGCTATACCAAAAAGACAAAAAAAAAAAAAAAGAACTCCTCAGCCGAACCTTATTATCTTCGTGTTCTTCATCAGCTGAATCGAAGAAGAAGGCTCGAATTCAAGCAAGCACCTTCCAGAACTAAAGGAAGTAAATCTCTCGCATCCCATTAACAATTTAGCTCTAAAGATTCAAACTTTGCGTTCACCAGAATCAAGAAACCGAATATTCAAACCCATGGAGAGAAACCAAGAAAGAGACCATAACAGACTTCAATCTCGTTTCCATTATAATCAAAATCCCATGAATCCTATCATAACCCATCAACAAAAAAATCCTCCGAGACCATCAAAACATTGATCATCACCACCACCACCACCACCACCAAACCAAATCCTTGTTCGGATGAACTGACTCGCTTTTTTTGGCTTCAAAGTCAAATGGCACCTTCCGTAGAAGCCTGGAAAATCCCACAGTGGTACCCCCGCAGCCAATAAACAAATATTATTAAAAAAATTACCTCGTTCAATTTAAAAAATAAAAAATAAAAAAAATAAAAAAAAAAGCAAGTATGCTCGATTATTCAGGGAAACAAAGAAACAGCTATGATTGCATCCCCATTAAACCCTTGAAAGAAAACCGATCATTGTGTCAAAACAATCATTCAACCCAAAAAAGAATTACAAAGTAAAATAAGAATACAGACGCAATTACACAAAGCAGAAAAGAAAGAGTTGAAAAAAGAAAAATAAAACAAAATTATTAAAAAAAGAGAGATGAGGGCATACCATTAGAAGGGTACATAGCTATCAGGCGGTAGTGACGTTATTCTCCTTTGAAAAATCCATGCTTTATAAATGCATGAGAGAGAGAAGATCAATTTTCCTTTGTGGAAGATAGAAAATTCTTGTGGATGCAATTTTGATATGGCAATTCAGAGAGTATAGCATCAACAACATACATACGTATCGTATACGGAGACACCGTAGATTCTCGTGGACCCGATATTTTGGGTGAGGACTCAAGGTTGGTGATGGGTCCACCTCGGAAAAAGTCAAAAAAAGACGATGTCATGAGAGAGAATGGTCTCGTCTCTTGCTTTTGTTTCTTTATTATTATTTTTTAAAATATTAAGGGAGAAGGATTCTAACTCCAAGTGTCGCTATAGGAGACAATTAATTAAATTAGGAAGCTACGATTGTATGGTACGGTTCGCACGGAAACGTTTTTATGCTGTCTGGTGGGTGGCTGGGTGGAGCTGGTGGGGCGGAGGCGGTGGTGGAAGTGATGGTGGGGATCTTCTTTATGAAACGCCCTTTCGACTTACGTGTGCGGTGGGTGCCTGGGTGGCGCAGCTTTGCTTGAGAATTGGAATCTTTCTAATCGCATCTTTCAAAAAACCAAAAAAAATAGGCGTTACGTTATTCGGTTGCAATCGAAGTTTAATTTGGTTTTAATTATTAATTATAAAAATTTTTTATTTAAATGTTTTAATTTGATAATTAATTAATTTTTTATTAATTAATATATTAATTATAATTTTAAAATAATATTTAATTTTTAATTATGTTCTTATTAATCTTAAATCATATTTATTATTTTTTTAAAATAATAAATTATAAATTTATTTTTATTAATATTTATTAATTAATTAATTAAATTAAATATATTTTTTATTTTTTCAGTTAATTTGATTATTATCATTTTTATTTCAGTTAAATTTGATTTTTTCTAAATTTCAACTCCATTTAATTAACTGAATACTTATCTCTATTTTTAATCATGCTAAAATTATTTTTTTTTTCTTGTTATAAAATCAAAATCTCAATTTTTTTTTCTAATTTGTATCTCTCAAGAAATCCCTTATTCTCATCCATCTTTCTCTTTTTCTTTTTTCTTTTTTTAATATAAATCTTCTCCTTAAGTGGTAGTGATTTTGGCAACTCATTCCTTCCTTCTTCTTTTTTTCTAATTTTATTATTTTTTTACTTTTTTTTATTACATTTATCCCTCTCTCTCGAAAATAAAATTACCATTTTACCTCTACCTTTCTTTTATCTTTCTATCTCATTTTCATAATTGAATAAATTGACAATTATGTATTAATAAAATTATTTTATATTATTAATTATATATATTTTTATGTTTAATAAAATTATTAATTATTATTAATCAAATTTTAATTAATTTAAAATTATCAATCAATTTCAAACATCTAACAACTCCCCAACATCCAATTTTAACCAAATTCTGAAATTTCAAATCAAACATTTAACATCTCACATCCATCAATTTCAACCAATTTTCAATTTAGAATGTATAGATTTCAATCAAAACAAGTGGAATTTCAACAACCAAACAATAAACCCAATAATTCTAACAATCCAAAAATACAAAAACCTAATAATTTCAACAATAAGCATACAAATGTATAAAACCCAACAACTTTAATAGTTAGATATCGTAAAGCCCTACAACTCTTGTAATCCAACAAACCTTGTTCTTGAACAACCAAGCAAAACCTAACAAGGTGACCCACCTTTGCCTAGAAGCAATGGCCAATGAGGCTTTGATGGAGACAATAGAAAATCTTAATTCATTGATGGAGGAGTAAAGGAGTTGGTTAACTGAAGATAAACCAACTATGGAAGTGTCGAATCTACCGAAGCATCGAATATGTGGATGTGTTGAATTTCGAGCTTGAAGACGTGAAATGGGAGACACAAATAGAAATGTGTTTGAGGATGGAGGCTGAAGATATGAGAGACTTGCAAAGTAGAGACAATCATCTTCAATAACTTAAGAGAAAATAAGCAATTTGAGAATAGAAGCTATTTGAAAAAAGAAACAAAGGAAGAAAGAGATGGGCTTGAGTAAATTTGATAATTGAGAAGGCAAGTGGGGTAGGTTAGAGTTATTTGAGAAAAGACAAGTGAGAATGAAAGGGTAAAAGAGTAATTTCATTATTTTTTACCTGTAAACCTATTATTGCAAGTTACAAGAACTTTTAACAAAACAAATTGAAGTTAAGGGATTTTATTGTAACAAATTAAAGTTTAAAAATTAAAATGAAATAATCCTCTAAGTTTAAGTACGGTTAGTGCAATTTAGCCATTGAATGTATGATATTATTGTATTTTTCTATTTTAATAGAGTCAGTATATGTTTTTATGGTGAATTATTATTTTTCTTTGAGAAAAGCACTCCATAGGGTGTAGATCTTTTCATCAATAGAAGACATAAATTTAAAGGTTATCAGATGAGCTTATAAAAGATCATGTACTAAAAAAGTAACATGTAACCTATTTATTAGTCAACCTACGTGTTCTTTTAAAGCTATCAAATTTTTTAGATTATTTATATTATTTTTTTTTATAAATGGTTAATTTCATTTATACAAAAAATATAATATATAGATTTATATTACATTTTTATACTTTATTTTCAATTAATGAAATATCTTTTTTATTTAAAAAATTGAAAATTTTACTTTTTTTTAGTATTTTTTTATAGAATTTTTATTTTTATTGGAAAATAAATGTAATCTTATAATCATTTAGAGCCACTTGTATTCACTTGACATTATTTTCCATCCAATCCTTTCTTTTCCAAGCACAAACAATTGCTAATTTTTTTACTGAAATTTTGTTCACATGCATAGGGTTTAAATTCTATAACTAAGTGCAATAGTTACTTTATTAAGGCTGAATATGTAAATTAATTTTAAATTATTTAAAAATTAATTTCGTGCATCTTTATTTTTTTTATTTTGATTCATTATATTTTTAATGTTTTATTTGTAATAAATTATCAATAAAAAATAAATATATAATTTAATATTTTTTTACTTTATAATAGATTATATTTTGATATTATTTAATTATTTATTATTAAATTGAAAAAGATTATACTTATTAATTATAAAAGTTAAAAATTGACCACAAGTTTAACTGATACAAAATCTAAAAACATTATTCTAATAATGTAGTTCAGAAATTGAAATTAAAATAAGCAAGAGAAATTGAATAAAAACTCTGAATTCCCATTAGCTGGTGATTCCCCAGTCCAAGCTTCTAAATCTTTGAGAGCTCCTCCTTGAATCTACGAGTCGGCTAGGCTTGTGTTTGTCGGCCAAAGATACGTATTCTGATGAAAATTAAGTTTTTATAGAGCTTGGATATCTAGATGGGACGTGAATTGGACGGAACGTGTCACAAGGATAAGCATTATTTGGTTTAAATTAAATAAATTGAATTAAATTATTTTAATTTGGTAATTCAATTCAATTTGTAAGATAATTCAATTCGATTTGATTTGATTTTACATTTTAAAAATTTCAATTATTTTAGTTTGATTTGATTTTAGAGAGAAAAAAATAATTGAACCAGTTTATTAATTTTTAAATTAATTTATTTTTATAAGGTATTTATGAATTATATGTAATTATATATATATATATATATATATATATATATTGTGTAATTTCATTGATTAATGGTCATTAAGTTTAAACTAAGATTAAAATCAGATCAAATACTTGAAAATTAAGTCTAAATTAAAAAATCTATCCAAACTAAAAAATCAATCTATTCAAACCGAAATAAATTGAAATATGATAGTTCGATTTGATTCAATTTACCATTTATTTTAATTTGATTCGATTTTTAAAATATAGTAATTTGATTAATTCAATTTTAATAATTCGATTCGATTTAAACCAAATACTCAGTCCTACCCTTAGCTACAATTACACGGCCTGCATATGGCCCCTTCAGATGTTCTTGGCTTGTTTTCAGTTCCTTTGCTTTAAAATTCTTTAATACATAGGCTTGCTGAGGGAAAACATATCTTTGCCCGATAGATTGGGTAACAATTGATAAGCTACCTAACAAGAGGGAAGTAAATATTTTTATTTTTATCATAAAAATAAATAATTTTAAAATATGTTCCATAACTTACCATTCCCTAATTGGTAAACTTAAAAATTTATTAAAATTAATAAAAATAATTAATTAGTATAAAAACACTATAAAATTACTCATAACATTAATAAAATATTTTTTAAAAAATTTTATTAATATTTTAATGTGGAGTTTGAAATGAAAATATTTAATTGAAATTAGTTTCTGTTTGCAGCCCATTTTATTGGACGGTGGTTGAATGTATATGCAAACAGATATGATCATATTCTATTAAAAAGAAGAGATAGAGGGATCATATTTTTTAAAAATTTATAGATTGATCATATTTATAAATTTATAGAGGGATCATATTTCACAAAATATTATAAATTTATATATTTAATCTCGTTTGTTTCGGAGAAAATAATTTTAATATGAAAAATATTTTTTATAAAAAATATTTTCTTTTTCGTGAATTGCTTAGTTGTAATATTAAATTAATAGTATGTGTTTATATTAAGTATGTATAAGTGTTTTTATATTTTAATAAAATTATCAAAGTTTAGAAATTAGAAAAATGACTTTTTCTCTTAATAAAATGAAATCATTTTCCTTAAAAATAACATAATTATATTCATTTAATTAGAAAAATATTTTTTGTTAATTTATTTTTTTAGTATTTCAAATACTAAAAAATCTAGAAAATATTTAAAAATACATTTTTTGCAAAACAAATAGAGACTTAATGTCTTTAATTTCAGATTTTATATTTAAGCACATCATCATTGGTGATTTGATTAGATTGTCTATGAATTAATAATTAAAATTTTAAGAATTTTAATTTTATGATTTTATTAGTCGAAAATGAGTATATGGTGATTTTAAAAAGAAGGGAAACTTTAGCTTAATTTAATTATTGCCCTTTATATAGAGTAAAGCTGAATTGAGATAGATCAAGAAGCAATGTTAACAATATCATTAACTAAAAATAAAATATAAAAGAGAAATATAAATATATTTTTATATAAATGAAACAAATTACTCATTTAAAAAATAATATAAACAATTTAGAAAATTTGATAATAATGACAAAGCATAGAAATTGGTGAATGGACGAACTGCATGCTCCACTCTTCGAGTCTATAATTTTTTTTATGAGCTTTATTAAATGACCTCCAAATTTAGATTTCTTATTGAAAGAATGATCTACACTTTGTAGAATACAAAAAAAAACAAAATATGTCAACAACAAAAACAGATAGATTCATGATATATACTCAAAATTTGAGACTTTATTCACTCAAAATCTATCAATATAGATTCATGATATATACCCAAAATTTATTCTAAACGAACACAGGTTTTGGAATTATTGAAAAAAAATTAAAAAAAAAACAACAAAAAAGAAAGGGAAAAGGTTGCCACTAATGGCCACCCAAATAGGAGATCAAAAGGAGAAAAAAAGAAAAGATGAGAAAAATGAGGAGGAGAAGAAATTTTTAGAGAGAAAGCAGAGCCCCTTCCTTGAGAATTTTTTGTAAAACCTAATTATTTGACTAAATAATTACCAATGCATTTTAAGGAAAATTGAAAGTTCTTATTGTTAAAAATTTTATTAAATACTCTCTTCGTCCGCTTTTATTTGCCATTTAAGATTTTTGTATGGTTATTAAGAAAGTAATTAATTCACCTAAATTATAATAAAATATTTTTTTTTCTTGTTATAAAATCAAAATCTCAATTTTTTTTTCTAATTTGTATCTCTCAAGAAATCCCTTATTCTCATCCATCTTTCTCTTTTTCTTTTTTCTTTTTTTAATATAAATCTTCTCCTTAAGTGGTAGTGATTTTGGCAACTCATTCCTTTTTTTTTTTTTTTCTAGTTTTATTATTTTTTTACTTTTTTTTATTACATTTATCCCTCTCTCTCGAAAATAAAATTACCACTTTACCTCTGCCTTTCTTTTATCCTTCTATCTCATTTTCATAATTAAATAAATTGACAATTATGTATTAATAAAATTATTTTATATTATTAATTATATATATTTTTATATTTAATA
This sequence comes from Hevea brasiliensis, assembly GCF_030052815.1. Lineage (NCBI taxonomy): Eukaryota > Viridiplantae > Streptophyta > Magnoliopsida > Malpighiales > Euphorbiaceae > Hevea > Hevea brasiliensis. The sequence continues at coordinate 83,841,764 of NC_079503.1, forward strand.
AAATTATTAATTATTATTAATCAAATTTTAATTAATTTAAAATTATCAATCAATTTCAAACATCCAACAACTCCCTAACATCCAATTTTAACCAAATTCTGAAATTTCAAATCAAACATTTAACATCTCACATCCATCAATTTCAACCAATTTTCAATTTAGAATGTATAGATTTCAATCAAAACAAGTGGAATTTCAACAACCAAACAATAAACCCAATAATTCTAACAATCCAAAAATACAAAAACCTAATAATTTCAACAATAAGCATACAAATGTATAAAACCCAACAACTTTAATAGTTAGACATCATAAAGCCCTACAACTCTTGTAATCCAACAAACCTTGTTCTTGAACAACCAAGCAAAACCTAACAAGGTGACCCACCTTTGCCCACAAGCAATGGCCAATAAGGCTTTGATGGAGACAATAGAAAATCTTAATTCATTGATGGAGGAGTAAAGGAGTTGGTTAACCGAAGATAAACCACCTATGGAAGCGTCGAATCTGCCGAAGCATCGAATATGTGGATGTGTTGAATTTCAAGCTTGAAGACGTGAAATGGGAGACACAAATAGAAATGTGTTTGAGGATGGAGGTTGAAGATATGAGAGACTTGCAAAGTAGAGACAATCACCTTCAATAACTTAAGAGAGAAAATAAGCAATTTGAGAATATAAGCTATTTGAAAAAAGAAACAAAGGAAGAAAGAGATGGGCTTGAGTAAATTTGATAATTGAGAAGGCAGGTGGGGTAGGTTAGAGTTATTTGAGAAAAGACAAGTGAGAATGAAAGGGTAAAAGAGTAATTTCATTATTTTTTACTTGTAAACGTATTATTGCAAGTTACAAGAACTTTTAACAAAACAAATTGAAGTTAAGGGATTTTATTATAACAAATTAAAGTTTAAAAATGAAAATGAAATAATCCTCTAAATTTAGGGACGGTTAGTGCAATTTAACCATTTAATGTATGATTTTATTGTATTTTTCTATTTTAATAGAGTATGTATATGTTTTTATGGTGAATTATTATTTTTCTTTGAGAAAAATGCTCCATAAAGTGTAGATCTTTTCGTCAATAGAAAATATAAATTTGAAAGTTATCAGATGAGTTTATAAAAGATCATGTACTAAAAAAGTAACGTGTAACCTATTTATTAGTTAACCTACATGTTCTTTTAATGCTATCAAATTTTTTAGATTATTTATATATTTTTTTATAAATGGTTAATTTTATTTAAACAGAAAAATATAATATATAGATTTATATTATATTTTTATACTTTATTTTCAATTAATAAAATATCTTTTTTATTTAAAAAATTGAAAATTTTACTTTTTTTAATATTTTTTATAGAATTTTTATTTTTATTGGAAAATAAATGTAATCTTATAATCATTTAGAGCCACTCGTATTCACTTGACATTATTTTCTATCCACTCCTTTCTTTTCCAACCATAAACAATTGCTAATTTTTTTACTGAAATTTTGTTCAAATGCATAGCGTTTAAATTCTATAACTAAGTGCAATAGTTATTTTATTAAGGCTGAATATGTAAATTAATTTTAAATTATTTAAAAATTAATTTCGTGCATCTTCATTTTTTTATTTTGATTCATTATATTTTTAATGTTTTATTGGTAATAAATTATCAATAAAAAAATTAAATATATAATTTAATATTTTTTTACTTTATAATAAATTATATTTTGATATTATTTAATTATTTATTATTAAATTGAAAAAGATTATACTTATTAATTATAAAAGTTAAAAATTGACCACAAGTTTAACTGATACAAAATCTAAAAACATTATTCTAATAATGTAGTTCAGAAATTGAAATTAAAATAAGCAAGAGAAATTGAATAAAAACTCTGAATTCCCATTAGCTGGTGATTCAGTCCAAGCTTCTAAATCTTTGGGAGCTCCTCCTTGAATCTACAAGTCGGCTAGGTTGTGTTTGTCGGCCAAAGATACGTATTCTGATGAAAATTGAGTTTTTATAGAGCTTTGGATATCCAGATGGGACGTGAATTGGACGCAACGTGTATAAGAAATGAGGATTATTTGATTTGAATCAAATTATTTTAATTCGATAATTTAATTTAATTTTTAAAATAATTTAACTTGATATAGTTTGATTTTATATTTTAAAAATTTTAATTATTTTAATTTAATTTAATTTTGGAAAAAAAAAAATAATTGAACCAGTTTATTGATTTTTAAATTAATTTATTTTTATAAAGTATTTATAAATTATATATAATTTTATATATATATATTGTATAATTTCATTGATTAATGGTCATTAAGTTCAAACCAAGATTAAAATTACATCAAATACTTGAAAATTAAATCTAAATTAAAAAATCTATCCAAACTAAAAAATCAATCAATTCAAACTGAATCAAACTAAAATATAGCGATTCAATTTAATTCGATTTTTTATTTATTTTAATTTAATTCAATTTTTAAAATATAATAATATAATTAATTTAATTTTGATGATTTAATTCGATTTGAACCAAATATTGGGCCTACACTTACACTTAGCTACAATTACACGGCCTGCACGTCAAGAATATGGCCCCTTCCGATGTTCTCGGCTTGTTTTCAGTTCCTTTGCTTTAAAATTCTTTAATACATAGGCTTGCTGAGGGAACACATATCTTTGGCCAATAGATTAGGTAACAATTGATGGCTACATAACAAGAGGGAAGTAAATATTTTTCTTTTTATCATAAAAATAAATAATTTTAAAATAAATTCGATAACTTACCATTTCCTAATTGGTAAACTTAAAAATTTATTAAAATTAATAAAAATAATTAATTAGTATAAAAACACTATAAAATTACTCATAACATTAATAAAATATTTTTAAAAAAATTTTATTAATATTTTAATGTGGAGTTTGAAATGAAAATATTTAATTGAAATTAGTTTCTGTTTGCAGCCCATTTTATTGGACTGTCTCTAAGCATAAATCACCGAACGGTGGTTGAACGTATATGCAAACATATATGATCATATTCTATTAAAAAGAAGAGATAGAGGGATCATATTTTTTAAAAATTTATAGATTGATCATATTTATAAATTTACAGAGGGATCATATTTCACAAAATATTATAAATTTATAGATTTGATCTCGTTTGTTTCGCATAAAATAATTTTAATATGAAAAATATTTTTTATAAAAAATATTTTCTTTTTCATGAATTACTTGGTTGTAATATTAAATTAATAGTATGTGTTTATGTTAAATATGTATAAGTGTTTTTATATTTTAATAAAATTATTAAAGTCTAGAAATTAGAAAAATCACTTTTTCTCTTAATAAAATGAAATCATTTTCCTTAAAAATAACATAATTATTCATTTAATTAGAAAAATATTTTTTGTTAATTTATTTTTTTAGTATTTCAAATACTAGAAAATATAGAAAATATTTAAAAATATATTTTTTGCAAAACAAATAGAGACTTAATGTCTTTAATTTCAAATTTTATATTTAAGCACATCATCCTTGGTGATTTGATTAGATTGTCTATGAATTAATAATTAAAATTTTAAGAATTTTAATTTTATGATTTTATTAGTCGAAAATGAGTATATGGTGATTTTAAAAAGAAGGGCAACTTTAGCTTAATTTAATTATTGCCCTTTATACAGAGTAAAACTGAATTGAGATAGATCAAGAAGCAATGTTAACAATGTCATTAATTAAAAATAAAATATAAAAGAGAAATATAAATATATTTTTATATAAATGAAACAAATTACTCATATAAAAAATAATATAAAAAATTTAGAAAATTTGATAGTAATGACAGAGAAATTGGTGAATGGACGAACTGCATGCTCCACTCTTCGAGTCCACAGTTTTTTTTTATGAGGTTTATTAAATGACCTCCAAATTTAGATTTCTTATTGAAAGAAGGATCTACACTTTGTAGAATACGAAAAAAAATATATATTAACAACGAAAACAGATAGATTCATGATATATGCTCAAAATTTGAGACTTAATTCACTCAAAATCTATCAACAATGATAGATTCATGATATATGTCTAAAATTTATTCTAAACGAATACAGAATTTGAAATTATTGAAAAAAAAATTAAAAAAAAAAACAACAAAAAAGAAAGGGGAAAGGTTGCCACGAATGGCCACCCAAATAGGAGATCAAAAGGAGAAAAAAAGAAAAGATGAGAAAAATGAGGAGTAGAAGAAATTTTTAGAGAGAAAGCAGAGCCCCTTCCTTGAGAATTTTTTGTAAAACCTAATTATTTGACTAAATAATTAGGCAATGCATTTTAAGGAAAATTGAAAGTTCTTATTGTGAAAAATTTTATTAAATACACTCTTCGTCCGCTTTTATTTGCCATTTAAGATTTTTGTATGGTTATTAAGAAAGTAATTAATTCACATAAATTATAACAAAATATTTTTTAATTTGACTAAATTACTCTTTATTTCACCTAATTAAGGGAGAGAGGGGAGATATTAAGATGTGTTTTAGAAAATTATATAAATAGTTATTGTGTTTAATAAAGATAATAATAAAATTATAAAAAAATAATTAATATTATTATTCTTTTAAAGACGACAAATAATTATGAATAATATAACTTTTAAAAATCGACATATAAAGATACATGGAGGAAATATATATATTTTTTTTCTTATTATAATATGACAATTACAATATTAATCTTTTAGTGATTAAAAATAACATTTTGACAAATTTTATGAATTAATAAAGTTATCAAAACCCAAAAGAGTTGGTCTAGTTGGTAAAGATGAGAACTTCGATCTCATTCTTTATCAATTAAGATTTGACTCCATTAGAGAGTCCTTTAAGATTATTTATTTCAAATACACTAAGTCGATAGGGGGAGTATATTCTTAAAATCACCCGAGAAGAGACTTAATCTCGGTGCTTGAAAGCTAATCTATAAATACTCCTGATTATAAGTATAAAAAATAAATAAATAAATCGATAAAGCTACCAAAATTTTTGTCTCTTAAAATTAGGAAATTGATTTCACCCCTCAATTGCAATTAACTTGAATTGGAAATGAAGGTAAACCATCTCCAATAGTAATTGTGTGTCCACCAGCTGCCAAGAGACGAGAACCACCAGAATCTACAATGGTCAAGCTTTTGCAAACGTTGAAACTAAATGGAACCTTTTGGCTTTTTTGGGCAGCTACAGAAATCCTTGTAAAACCAATTACTTGTTTTATATGAGTTCCAACAATATCAGCAGGTGGCGAGGAGTAAACTATTATGACTTCACTCCCATCTTTGCTTCCCACATTTTGAAATTCAACATCAAATTGGATTTGCTCCTTGCATTGCAATTCATTAATCAACATTGAAGGACGTTGGGGTTTGGCAGTGGCATTTTTGTAATCCAAGTCACAGCAATGTTGATTGTTGAGTTTTATGATGATTACAGCATTTGATGGCGGTGGTGTTGTTAATTTAGTATAACTTGAATTTGAGACATCATAATTTTAGAGATGATTTTATATTATTAAACTAAAACTAATTGATTGATTTGTTAATCTTTTAATGAATATGCACAAACATAGAATTATGTAGATTGATTAGTGTTGAATAGTATTATTATTTTCCATTAAATTGGTTTTTCTAAAATTTTTTTAGTTTTAAATATTTTTTTATATATTTTGTCTACATCTTTTACTTATTTTTCATTAGTTATGAATGTTAACATTTTTAAATTTATAATTATTAAATTTTAAAGCACGTATATCACACATATACTAAATAATTTACAATTTTTTTATTATTATAAATAAAATTTAATTACATTAAATTCAAATAGATTATATTGTCACTAATAATTTTTAACAACAAAATATTTTGTCACTAAATACATAATAATTTCATATTTTATTATTACAATAACTAATATAAATTAAAATTTTAATATTATTTTAATAATGATTCTACTTATACAAAAAAAATATTTTAATTCTTAATATCGTAATTTTATAATTATAATCTTATTATAAGTATTATTACTTTACTAAAAATTATTTAATTTATTTTAATAATATATATATAACTGGAAAGGGGGGGAATAATTGGAAAATAAAAATATCCTTCACATTATTATAAAATTATTATTAAAAAAATTAACTACTTAATTAATATAATTACAACAATATTATTAAAAAAAATTAAATATTTAATTAAATAAAATTTTGCATTAACTACATATTAAAATTAAGAATTTAAATTTTTAATTTAATTCAAATACATGAACCACATTATTGGTCACAAATTTATAGATTTTTTTTAATTATTTATATTAATAAAATTATAAATTTAATCAAACTTAAATTTTATTTTTATATATACACAAATTTTATTCATTTCATTTTTATTAAGAATAAAAATAAATAATTTTAAATTCTCATATTATTATTCAATATAATAAATTAAAAATAATTTTTATTGACAACTTTAATTAAATTATTATAATTACATTTCAATTTTTGCTAATTTAGGTAAATAGAGCAAAATTAACACTAATTTTATAATTTTAATAAAATTAACTAAAATTTTAAGTAAAATTAAAAAATTCTTAGATTTTTTTAATATTATTAGTATTCTTTACATCAATAAAATATTATAATTTATAAATATATTAATTTTTTTAAAAAAATACTATTCATAAAAGTTATTTAGATTTTATTTGGATAATTAATTATTTAAAATAAAAATAAATATTAATTTTATATTAAAATATAATAAAAAAATTATATTATCAAATTTAAATTATATTTATTTTAAATTTTTATCTATTTATATAAATTTTATATTATTATTTAATAGCTAAATGACTAAAAAAGCCTTTATAAATTTCTATAATTTTAGCTAAATTTTTTAATTTTATCAATTTAATCTAAAACTTTGATGTTTCAATTTTAGCAATTAGTTTAATTGAATTATTTAATTAATAAAAATAATTCAAATATTTATATACATTATTAATATTACGCATTCATTTTATTTTTATATTAATTTTAATAGTTATTCTTAAATTGATTAAAATATTATTTTACTCAATTTATCTATCATTTTAAAAATTATAATTACATTTATTTTAATTTTTATTATTTGTTCATATTTTATTTTTAAATATTTGATTTTTTTACTTTAAATTTGAAATAAAATGAAAGGAAAGTTGTGAATTAAAAGTATAAGTAAAAAGAAAGAGAGAAAAAAATTAAAAATTTATATAATAATATTAGATATATTATTCATTTATTTATTCTTATCAATATGAAGTTTGTTAAAATTAATAAAAATATTAAAATTAATGAATATATTAATAAAACTAAAAGAAGTAGATAAAATTGATAATAGATAAAAATATTTGAATTATTTTTACCAATGAGTAAATTTTTTTTTAATTAATTTTATTATTAAAATTGAAAATATTTAGAAAAGTTTATGATTAAATTGAAATAATTAAAAATTTTTATTAAAATTGATAATTGACATAAAAGTTTTTTTATTTTTTAATATTATTTAATTATATCAATATATGAATATTTAGGATTAATGTATTAAAGAATAAAATTAATATATGATATATAATTATATCAATATATTTTTAAATTATATAATTTAACTTTTCATATATATATATATATATATATATATTTCAAATTCTTTAATTTTTAATTTACATTAAATAAAATTATGTATATATAAATTAATAAATAATAATAATTTATTTAATTATTAATCTAACTTTTTAACTTATTGTGTTGTATTCTTTTCTAATAATAATTAATTAATAAATATAAAAATATGAATGAAAGAATTTATGAAGGTTAAATTATTTTATAATTTTATAATTTACAATAAATAATAATTTAACGTATTAAAATCTTAATCTTACTATAAATATTATTTCAAAAATATTTTTATAAATAAAAATCTCAACTCATAAATAATTTTATTAATAGTAAATAATAATATGAAATTTAAAGATTTAATATTAAAAAAATATATATTTTTAAAATTTTTATAATTATAGCTATTTTTTTACAATTTTAGCATAGGTTTAATTTTTTTTCTTAACCTATAGTCAAAATTGATCTAAATTAATTTGCGTGATATAATTTTAATTGTTGATTTCTCTTTTAGTTATAATTTTGACTATTAATTTATTTTAATTTTTACTGCTCACTAAAAAAATAAATATTTAAAATCAAACTAAAATTCTCAAAAAATAAAAAAATTGACTATAATAGTAAGAAGATAAAGAAAAATTTAAAAAGTAGGAAGGGATAATAGCGGGATTTTCAAAAATACCTTTTATTATTTTTATTTTTTTCAAAAATATAAAAATATTTTTATAAAAAAAGGTTAATTCTAAAATTTTTATTACAATAAGATAAAGTCAAGCAATAAAACATAGGGGTGAGCATTCGGTTTAAATCGAAGCGAATTAAATCGAACAGAATTAAATTATGAAAATTAATTTATATTTTTTAGAAATCGAATCGAATCGAACCGAAATAGATGAAAAATCGAATCGAATCAAATCGCTCTATTTTGGTTTAGTTTGGTTCAAATCGATCGTTTTATTTTTTATTATTTTTTAATTTGGACTTGATTTTCAAGTTATTTAGTTTGATTTTGATTTTGGTTTGAACCTAATAACCATTAATTAATGAAATTAAATAATTTATATATATATAATTACATATAATTCATAAATTTCTCATAAAAATAAATCAATTTAAAAATCAATAAAACTATTTACTTCGGTTCGGTTTAACCAATTTTTTCTTTTTAAAACTGAACCGAACTGAAATAACCAAAATTTTTATAATATAAAATCGAATCAAACCAATGACCTTAAAAATCAAACCGAATCACAAAATTAAGACTGTTCGATTCTGTTTATTCAGTTTGCACTGAACAATGCTCACTCCTAATAAAACACATATGTTTTGCATTACAATCTCTATTTTAATTAAATGGAGTACAATAACTTTATTAAAAAAATTAAAACTATTTTGAATATAACTTTTAGTAAATAATAAAATTTAATTTGTAAAATCAAAATATTCATTTTCTCATATCATATTTATATTATTTTATTGATAATATTTTAATTATTGAAGTAATGTATATTAAAAAATTTATTTTATGTGTTGTATTTATAATATTTCAATTGACTAATTTAATATAACTTATTAATTTTATTTTCTTATAACTTTTTTTAATTAACTTAAATTAGAAGTAAAATATAGTCATACTAATAAATAACTCAATTTAATAAATTAGTTATTAAAAGTAATATACAATAATAATATTATATTATATAAAAAATTAAGAAAAATTAAGTCACGAGTTTATATAACGAATAAATTAACGTGCAACGCAGTTAAAATAAAAGCTAGTACATACTAAACCCTACTCATGAATAATTTCAATTTTTTTTTCCAAAGTAATTAAGAATTCCTACAATTATAGAACTGATTTCACCCATCAATTGTAATTAACTTGAATGAGAAACGAAGCTAAACCATCTCCAATTGTGATTGTATGTACACCAGATGCCAAGAGACGAGAACCACCAACATCTACAATCATTAAGCTTGTGCAAGCATTGAAACTAAATGGAACCTTCTGGCTTTTTCCAGCAGGTACAGAAATCCTCTTAAAACCAATTACTTGCTTTATATGAGTTCCAGCAATATCTGCGGGCGGTGAAGAGTAAACCAAGATGACTTCATCCCCATCTTTGCTTCCCACGTTTTGAACTTCAACATCAAATTGAATTTGCTCCTTGCATTGCAATTCATTAATCAACATTGCAGCACATTGGGGTTTGGCAGTGGCATTTTTGTATTCCAAGTCACGGCAATGTTGTTGATTGTTGAGTTTTATGGTGATTGCACTTTTTTGGGGTGGTGGTGGTGTCAATTGATAAGCGAATTTTGTATAGCTAAGGCCATGACCAAATGGGAAAACAGTGGGTCCAGTAAAGAACCTGTATGTTCTACCTGGATAACCTTGGCTATCGACTGGCCTCAATTGCATGGAGGTCATGGGGAAATTATTAATATAATCAGCTTGATACCATGTGATGGGTAGTCTTCCTCCTGAGAATAAAATTTTATTATTTACCTTGCATATATGATAATAACATAAAGTGATAACATAAGTCCATTTATTTAACAAAATAACAACATCCTTACCAGGATTATATTTGCCAAAAACAACATCTGCTATGGCACGACCACCTTCTTCTCCAGGGTATCCAACCCATAAGATGGCTTTGATTTTGGTGTTATTCTTAGCAAAATTAATATCAACTCCTCCTGCACACATCATTACTAGAATAACTGGACCTTTAGAAGCATCAACAACTTGGTTAATGAGTTGAACTTGGTTTCCAGGAAGTAAAAGATCATTTCTATCCAATCCTTCAGCTTCAATTGATAAATCTAAACCCGCTATCAGAATAGTAGCATCAGCTCCATTTACAGCTTGGACGGCTTGAGGTATCGAGTTTGCATCCTTGCATTGGACATCAACACATCCTGGTGCATAGTTCACTTTTGCATATGTCGAAAGGCCATTAAGAGGAGTGGTATACTGACAAGGTCTTCCAGGCTTCCAGTTATCAAACGCATAATTTCCAATCATAGCTTCACTAGCATTTCCATGAGGTCCAACCACTGCTAGAGTTCTCAAGTTGGAAGTGCTTAAAGGCAATGTGTCATTATCATTTTTTAGGAGAACAATGCCTTGGCGTGCAGCCTCGGTTGCCAATTCAATGTGTTGAGCAGTGCACATGTCTTGCTTGCCAAGATTATTGAATGTAGGATTACCATCAAAATAACCCAACCTCATAAGTACAACATAGAGGTTTACCAATGACTTGTCGATGTCTGCCTCTTCAACTTTACCTATCTTTGTTGCATTTTCACCATATTTTGTGTAATAAACTCCACAATCCAAATCCAATCCTAAGTTTCATATTTATAACAAAGAAAAGGTGGTAATTAGTTTTTTTTTTTTGAAAAAAAGGTAGTAATTAGTTAATTATATACTAGTGGTTAATTTCAGGCCAAAACTAAGAATAGTAATAATAATTTACCAGCTCTTAGTGATAGTCCAACAGCTTCTTCATTTGTTACATTCATCCATTTGTGGGCATCCACAATCACTTCAACTGAATCACAGTCAGCAACTATATATCTGGGACAATTTATATATTTTTTAGTATTAATCTAAATTTTAATCAATGTTAATTATTTCCATAACGAGATTTGGATTTTAAGCATACCCATGGAGATTCCATTCTCCTCTAACTGTTTCATTCAAGAGTTTTGGATCAGCACAAGTAGGAATTCCATTAACTCGGTTGTAAGAGCACATGAGACTGCTAGCATCTCCATCTTTAACACACATTTCAAAGGGCCTATTGAATGTCTCAACCATATCTTGCTCAGTTACCTTGAAAAACATTAATTAATTGAAATTTTTAATTATTTTGAAATCAAAATTAATAGTCATTGAATTCAAATTTTCATAGAGAAATTACCTTAGCATCAAAAGAATAGCGTTGAACTCCTTGCCAATTATCAACATCATAGGCAGTATAATGTTTGCAACAAGCAGAAACTTTAAGTGGCCTAGAATTCAAATCAGCAGTTTTTTCAGTTCCTGGAATATCTTGTAGACCTCTCACATAATTAGCAGCATATGTGCCAACAACTAAAGGATCTTCCCCTGGTGTCTCAGTGATTCTTCCCCATCTAGGATCTCTTACTACATTAATGGTTGGACTCCAATACGTCAATCCACCTCGTGCTAGATTGTAAGCAGCTCGTGCTTCTGTAGAAACAGCCTGCATATAGCAACAAAGTTGATTATCTTACATTAAAATCCACATATTTATGTATAGCTGTATGAATAATCAAATGCATTACCTCCCCAATTGATTTCCATAGTACTTCATTAAATGAAGCTGTTGTGAGAATAACAGTGGGAAAGCTAGTTGCAATAGGAACAAGATTGTCAAAAAATGTTCCTGGGCCAACATTAGACATACCATGAAGTGCCTCAGACCACCAATCATATCTAGTTAGCCCAAGTCTTGGCAATGCCGTAGCATTATTTCCTAACTGGGTAACCTTTTCGCTTAATGTCATTCGACCCACCAAATCTCTTGCCCTTGCCGGATAAGGTAGCTTCTTATCACAGAAAGCAAAAGTCGACATATCAATTCCAATTTGAGCTTTCCTTAAAGGATCACATATAAAAGTGAAGTTACTACCAGTCGGAGTGGCATTCTCAATTACTAATGACTGGTTAAGGTCAGCATTGGCTGGACATGTCTGTGCCATACATTGGCCATGGGACATTGTTTGCTCACCACCAGCAGCGGCAGCAGCATCACTAGACAAGACAAGAAAAGAAAGAAAAAGATAGGTTGAAAGAAGAAAATCTAATGTTTTTGTCATGGCTAGCTTTTGTTTTCCAGAAATGGTGCAAATCTACTCTCAACATATGTTCATTTTATATGTATCTACAAATCTTTAATTCTCTCTTTTTTTTTTAAAAGATATGTTTGTTTCTTGGTTGTGGTTTGCATTTTTCCTCGGGCTTGATTTTGACTAGTCCTCCACTGTCCTTTGGGATTAAAAAAAGAACTACGAATCATGTAGATCATGCAAGGTTCAAACGCTATTAATAGCATCCCTAAATTTTTGGAAGGAGTTTACACGGCAAAATTAACAATAATTATCAGTCAAAATTGTTTTCTGTATATATAGCCGTTGATAATGTAACTTACAAACAAAACTCTCATAATTTATAACTTTTTTTTTAAAGATATTCTTCATTCAATAAAAGCCCAATTACAAAGTCCATGGTTTACAACAATAGGCAACCTTAAAAAGCCCCTAAATACAAATCTATAGAAAAAAAGGCCAAAGCCCATACAACAACCCTAGCTACGCTGGTTTAGGACTCGACTCGGCAAAAGAACAAGCCAGGAACCACTACGCCGTCGACGTAGGGGCCGAGGATTAACCCAGATAGTCTCCAGTGAACCTAGAGCTTTCCAAACCAAGCCAAGAAACTCAACTCAGAGAACACCCAGAGCACCTAGAGAACTTCCAAAGCAAGGTCAGCTAAAAACCATAAAGATCTGAGACCATGCAAGGTGAAGTTGTTGCAAGATAAATTAACAGCTCGCATAGAGTGGTGAGGCAGAGCTCAAACGGCATGTGAAGCCAAAGGTCGGCCATTGATGGCATAAGCCGGCAAGAGACCCTCGAGGTACCACACCCCATAAAATGAACTCTCCTAGAGCTAGAGATGCATGAAGCATGACGCGGATGAAGAACGAATCCTGCAAGCAACCATATAGGCTAGAAACAAACGCCTACAATATGGTAGATCTAGAGACAAACTCACCAAATTGGCACCAAATCAACCACAAATTGGAGAATAAACTCAGAACATGGTAGATCAAACAAAAAGCTCTCTCTCTAAACCCCAAACTATTAAAGAAACCCAAAAGTAAATATGTACAGCCACTTGAAATGGGGAGAGCCGACCTATCGCTAGGCAAGGAGAGGAGTTTCCCCTGCCCAACAAGGGCACGCAAAGCTATGTGACTGGCGAAAGAGACGCCATTGAAGCAACAAAATGAAGAAAAATTGAGAGAGTTTTCTCTCTCTAAAACCCAGAGAGAGACGACCTCGCTTGTAAAGGCAGGATTCATGATTTATAACTTATAAACATAACTTTACACATCTCATATTGTCAAATTTTTTCTTTATTTATGGATGGAAGATTAAAAACCCTGGCATAGTGGGCCCGCCACTGTCTAGTTAACGTTATAGTTTCCAGTTCAGGGGATTGGGATCGTATTTAAAGGTTTTTATTAGAGCACAAGCTCAATTAAAATTATGAATTAAATTATAATTAAAAAATTAGATAAAATAAATAATTTAATAAAATTTAAATTATAAAATTTAATAATTAAAATTTTAGAAGAATTAGATTTTAACGGCTTATATATATGATTAGTTGGTTAGCTATTATATTATATTAGAAAGAGCTCACAAAATAGAAAGGCGTATCAAATTTCATGAGTTTTGTTTTAGAATTTTAAGGGTGAGAAAAATAATTAGTATTTGTAATTATTTTTTTCTTGATAGTGAATTTATTTAATAGAGTAGGCAGACCCAACCATGTTAAATTTTATGTTCTTTAATTTATGTGGGTGTGATTTTTACAATAATTAGTATCAGAACTGTGGTTCGACATGTTAAAAATAAGGAATACAAAATTTGAGGTGAAGCCTTTTGATGAAAAAAATAATTTAGTCTGGGGCAAAACACTGTGAAGAATTTCCTTATACAACAAGAATTAATTAACGTATTGAACAAGAAATAACCAATAACTATAAAAGATGATGATTGAGAGGAGTTTTCACAAAGAGCAATGAGTACGATTGATTGATATTAGCTCATGATGTGAAGTATAATATTTTAGAGGAGACTTCGTCAATTATTTTATGAAAGAAATTAAAGAGATTGTGCATATCAAAATCACTCACAAATTGCTTGTACTTGTAGAATGAGCTGTATTAACTTAGAATAGATGAAGGTACTGATGTGAGGGATCATCTTAATGTTTTTAATAAATTAATTACTAAATTGGCTAATATTGGTGTGAAGGTTACTGAAAAAGATAAAACCCTCTTACTTTTAACCTTTCTCCCATAATCTTATAAAAGTTTGATAACAGCCTTAACAATTGGGAATGAGACTTTAAAGGTGGAGGAAGTTATTGCAGTTATCATGGATGATGAGAAATTCAAAAAGACAGGTATAACAATGAAAGTGGAGCTTTTGTTGCTAGTTCTAGTAGATAAAAGCAATCCACATGTAAACAATTGTAGAAGGAAGGAATAGTAGATTGAACTCGAGACCACGAGTAGACCATAAAGATAGAGAATGCTACTACTGTCATGAGAAGGGGGACATTCAATATAATTGTATGAAGATGATGAAAGATCTTGCAAAATTTAAACTATTTTAGAAGAGTTGCAGAAACGAAAAAGAAGAAACTGCTGCAATTGTAATTGATAATGGTATTGACTGTGAATGTTTGAATGTGAATGATGATAAGGAAAGGTAAAACATCCATTACAAGATGATTGGTTAATGGATTCTACTTGCCCATTCCATATTTGCTCGAAGAAGGAGCGATTTGATGTGATTAAAAAAAGAAAGGAGAAAAAGTAAAACTAGCCAATGGAAACAAGATGGAAGTTAAAAGTGTTGGAAGAGTGAAGATCAAGCTGCATGGTGATCGAGTAAAAGTGTTCGATGAAGTAAGAAATATTCCTAAATTTGAAAGAAACTTAATTTCTTTGGGTAAACTAGATTCTTTGGGTTATGCGTGTTCTATTTATGGTGGAGTCATGAGAGTTAGCCGAGGTGCTTTTATCAGCATGAAGGGTGAGAAAATTGGTGCAAAAAATCTCTACAAATTGGAAGAAAGTACATTAATTGGAATAATGCAAGTTGAGGCAAGAGGTAACATCAACAATCAAAAGTGACTGTCTCAAGAGTTTTGCGATTGTCGAACAATTCTTATCAAAGTGAAAAGTAAAAAGTCACCACTTTAATTTTGAGGAAAATTAAAGAAAACAATTTTTGTTTTCGAAAAAGGTTTGACCACTTCTAAGACAGAGATTCTAGGTTTGGGGTCCGTATACGCATGGAGAAGGTGTTAGACACCCCATATCATCCCTCAATGAGGGCAAGTAGATTTAAAGATATGCTCTTTATAACTTCAAGCTAATAATTTTGGAGTTAAATTACAATGTTGTTTCCCATGTTTACTATAGAAACGCTAGATATTTCACTATCCCGGGTGTTTCAAGAACACAAGTAAATGGGATGACCCTAAAGTGAGTTGAGATTGTGTTTATTTAATTTGTTATATATTGTATTTAATCCCTCCCTTCCCGAAATTAGGACTCTTATTTCAAAGAGGTATTATTCGGTCCCTAGAAATACACAATGAATGAGGAGGACTCTCGGCTCACTTATCATTCACTTCGTCATCAGCATCCAAGTAATTGAGGGAGTGGTGTGTGTGTAGTGAATTTTATATCTGAACCGATACAGGTATAGATTTTCATTCCTTTTAAGTAGGACTCTAATTCAAAAGGGATGCGTTAATTAAGACCTAGAGAGTTTTCTTCATTAATAAGAACTCTCAGTTAATGAAGAACAGTCCCATCATTGGCATAATTATTCATAAGGCATTACCGGCATTAATCCACTTCCAAATTGTTTACATGTTTATAAAATAGTTGGTTAATTTTAGACGTTCTTTATGGGAGGACTCTCCCCCATATTTAGATAGATCACAAGTGCAGGGGCTCCAAGAAGGACTCTCCATTAGACCCAACCAAAAATTATAAAGCATAAGGCTCATGTAAGGACTCTCTCGTGAACCCATAATGTTAAATTGTAAAGTTCTTAAAAATTGTTAAGAAAATTTTAGAGGAAGTACTCTCCCTCTTTTTGAGAAATTTTTAGATAATGTTAACGGATGCTAACTCTTGTAAATAAGAGCTCCAAGAGAGAACTCTCTTCTGAACTCTTGTTATCTTGAATACTGCAGGTGGATAAAAGACGGGAATATTTATAAAATAATGTAAAGAATAAGATAGTTCTACTTTCTAATTTCTACGTGAATATGTGAATGACAAATTGTGCGTTTTATTTTCCGATCTCTTTCCCATTATCCGAACTCCTTTCCTGCTCTCTTTATTTTCAATCTCTTACCAGTCACCCGAACTCTTTATGTTCATCTTGACTCGTCAAACCCTCAATACTCACCATTTTCGATCTCTAATTAGATCCGAATTCTTTATGCCAAGACCACCTCTTATTATTTCCAATCTTTTTAATCAAATCGAACTCCCCATATCAACATCCCTTTTCACTCATTATTTTCGACTTCTTGTCCATCCTATCTGAGCTCTACTCTCTCCCTCCAAACTCTAAACACCATTTATTATCATCCAAACTTTATTTCTACACTACTAAAAAGAAACACATGCTTTTCAAGATAAAGAAATGACATAAATGCTATTATAACAGAAAATAGTAATACTTGTGACGTATGCCAATCTAACCCTAAACTACTCTAAAAGTTTAGCATGATTAGACATTTTTAAAAGTCCAAATTCTAGCTTACGCCACTAACATAGCCTAATTATACCCAATAAGAAGAAGAACCATTTCAAAGCATTTACCTGTGAAGAATTCTAGAAGTGGTGGGAGAGCAGATATTGATATCTTGTGTCACAATGGGACCGCTAGGGACTAAGCTGACCAAAGCACCTTTTGAAGTTATAAGAGCAACGGGGATGGGATCCTAATGACTAGAACCCCAAAAACGGACCAATGAGCTGTTGAACAAATCTATTGAAGTTGGGGACCAGGGTGTATTGGGATTTATAGAGTCAAAATTCTTTAGAAAATACGTTTCTAAAGCCCCTCTTTAGTGACTCTATATTCAGGAGAAAAATAAAAGAACTTGGGATTGAAGCTTGAAGACTAAAGGTGAAAATCTGAAGGGTATGGATTTCTGAGAATAAAATCTGAGGGTCAAGAATTAAAGAGGCCAAGAATTGAGGGTCGAGATTTAGCTAAAAAATCTTTTGTCCTCTTCTCTCTAATCCAATGGCTGGGAGTTTTACCTTACAAAACGGATCAAAAGGCTAGGAATGAAAGGTGCTAAATTTGTATGTTACTTTTAATCGAATGACCCAAAATCTATCCTTACAAATAAGATCAAAAGTGCGGATTAGGGTGTATTAGAATGCTTTAACTACCTCAGATCCAATGGTTTGGATTCATTCTTACAAAATGGGATGGATGGTGGAGATTGAATCGTACCCCAAATGCTTTAACAAACTTATATCTGGTGGTGGGGGAGTTAATCTCGTGAATTAAGGGTCATGGCTTGAAGTAACTTCTTAACTTTTGATTTTCCCAACCTTCCAATTCCAATCTCTTATTATGGTTGGCAACCTAAAACCTTCTCGCCCGATCTCTCCTTATCTTCTCGATCTCTTTTCTACCTGTTCTCTGTATCTCGTCAATGTCGGTGCCCATCAAATATATGAAAAGTATTAAATTCTCCACTAACTAATGAGTTGCTTTGAGTTCTGCGAACATTAAATGCCCAGGCTTATATATACTAAGGGAGGTAGGCTGTCATTCTCACATTTTCACCTTCATTCTCTGGTCAGTCTCCAACGTATTCTTCCTGTATGCCTTATATTTTCGATGCCAATTTTCATCATAACAATCGTTTTGATCTTTTTTCGATAACTTTCTTTGCCTATCACCTGAAAATGGACGACACCGGCAGTCAGAGAGTTACGAGAATGTCATCCAATGATGGAGAGGAAACTGGACTAAACAGCCGATCTGGGACCAAAATAACCACCATTCCGATCTTTAGTCAGCTTACCAGTCTGAGCCAAAGATCGATCTTGAGCAAGGGGACTGCTAATTTCAATCTTGATATCAGTGATCACCTCTTAAAGTTCATTTGGCTCCTAACCATCTCAGGGGCCCTAATTAAAGCTTGGTTCTAGTCGATGACATCGACAATGACATTGAGCTTTTCGTAGTCTTTACCATAGTTGAGGAGAGCTACCCTCTTGATCTCCACATATCTATTAAACGACATCTTGAGATTGGGAGGAGTCCGAACTGTGTGAGCAAGATGGGTAGAATGTAGAGTAGAGTGTAGGTACATAATTAATGATTGGTTTGGGGAAGACCACCCAATGATGGAATTTGACCTTTTGGAAATGAAATGGATTTTTATTTAAGCTCGATTTTATTTTTATTTATTTATTTATTCTATTTTTATTTATTATTATGTCCTTTATTATTTGCTTTACCCTGATTGTCCTTTCGATCCCTCTTCTTTCTAATACACTCTTCAGCAGATCTCTTTCGTCCAAACCCTTTCCTATCTGATCTCTAGTCAGAACTCCTTTAAACGATCTCTTCCATCTGGCCCCTCTCCATTAATTTTCTCTTAATGCACATCGAAAATTGGGATATAATTAAATTTTATGCTGATCGATGAGCTGCCTAGGGTCTTGTGCGCATTTAATGTTCAGATCTGTATAAATAGGGGAGGGGCTTAATCATTTTTTTACTTTTGCTTTCTCCCTTTGCCTCAAGCCTTTCGACGACTCTCTCAATTTCCTAGCTTTTTCGGCATCAATTTGCGATTAGGTAATAGTTTTGATCTTTTTTCAGTCACTTTTACTTTCATTGCCTAAAAATGAGAGGCATCGACGGCTAAAGAGTTGCAAGCCCACCTTCCGTTCATGTTTCTTAGTCCTCTAATGAAGGTGATGAGGTCAGACCAAGTGGGCGACCTAAAGTTGTTACTGCCATCCTCCAGCCCACCGGGACCAACCAGCAGCAGGCTCTGGTGTCAAGGAGGGAGCCTCTACTCATGGACGAGCTCCCCTCAATCCTTGGGATATCCGATCTCGAACTAATAAGCCAAGAGTTCAATCTTCCAACGGACTCATTTGAGCTCATTTGATGTCATGAGGATTTTCGAGCTGATCACTTCTTTGAGGAGGGAGATCTTATTATAGTGTACAAAGAACAATTGAAGGTCGAGCTGCCATTTTCTCTGGACCAATTTTACAAGGATGTCCTGAGGTACTACAGAGTTTGCATCTCCTAAGTGCATCTGAACTCCTGGAGAACTCTGGTGGCCTTAAGAGGATTATGCCTAGCTAAAGGGCTCAAGCCCACAGTGAAGGTCTTTACTGAACTACACAGACTTGCTCGGCGAAAAGAAGATGAATTTTGGTTCTTCCTAGTGAAGCAGCGCTGTGGGCTCTTCACCAATCTCCCTTCCTCGCTAAAAAATTAGAAAGATCGGTTCTTTATCCTCCGGAGTAAAGATCCCTGTGGCTTCGAGGGGATTCCACGAAGTTGGAATTATTTAGCCAAAAGGCCCGAGAAGAAGATTGGAAAATAACTGAACATAAATGTCCATGAGATCGAATAATCTCGAAAATTTTATTTGGAAAGCAACTTGGACCATTGCCGAGTTCAAAGAAGTGACTTGTGATCGGGCCACAATTAAAGTAACTTATTGAGATCAGATAATGTTTAGATCAAAAATCCATCCAAGAAAATAACATTTTTATGAAATTAAAACTGCATTACAATTTTTAATGAGAAAATTGTATATTAATTATACAAGTTATAAATCTAATAGTCGACCAAAATATGGTGTCTACAGCTGCTCCTCTTTACATATTTTCTATTGAAGAGAATGAAATTCTCTTATATAGAAAACATGTAAAGTTATAAAACCATATTTTGGGCAGATTGAAGAATCTAAACAGAATATCAAAATAAAATGCTGAAAATTAAAAAGCTGAAAATTTAAATCAACTTGGATTTTGAATTCAGAAGTTGATAACTAGAAATTAAACTGTTGAATGATAAAAATCAACTTGGATCTGGAATTCAGATGTTGATAACTAGAAAATTAAATGGCTAAAAATCAAAAGAGCTAAAAAATAAAAATTAAATTGGATCTTGAATCCAGAGGTTAATAATTGAAAATTAAATGGCTAAAAATTAAATTAACATGGAACTGGAAATTAAATGCTAAAAATTAAAAATCAACTTGGATATTGAATCCAGAGGTTGATAACAGAAAAGTAAAATACTGAAAATTAAAAATCAACTTGGATCTTGAATCAAAAAGTTGATAACAGAAAAGTAAATTGCTAAAAATTAAAATCAACTTGAATATTGAATCCAGAGGTTTATAACTGAAAATTAAAGTGCTGACAATTAAAAAATCAACTTGAATCTTAAATCCAGATGTTGATAATAGAAAAGTAAATGGCTGAAAATTAAATCAACATGGAACTAAAAATTAAATGTTGAAAATTAAAAATCAACTTGAATTTTAAATCCAGAGGTTGATAATAAAAAAGCAAAGTGCTGAAAATTAAAAATCAACTTAGATCTTGAATCCAGAGATTGATAATAGAAAAGTAAATTGCTAAAAATTAAAATCAACTTGGATCTTAAATCCATAAGTTGATAACTGAAAATTAAAGTGCTAAAAATTGAAAAACATCAACTTGGATCTTGAATTCAGAGGTTGATAAGAGAAAAGTAAATTGTTTAAAATTAAAATCAACTTAAATCTTGAAATTAAATGCTAAAAATTAAAAAAGTTGAGAATTAAAAATTAACTTGAATCTTAAATCCAGATGTTAATAACTGGAAATTAAGTGCTAAAAACTAAAATCATTAAAATTAAAAGTGCTGAGAATTAAAAATCAACTTGGATCTTGAGTCCAGAGGTTGATAACTGAAAATTAAGTGCTGAAAACTAAAATCGATATAGATCTTGAATCCAGAAATTAATGGCAGAAAAGTAAATTGCTTAAAATCAACTTGGATCTTGAATCTAAAGGTTGATAACAGAAAAGTAAAAGTGCTAAAAATTAAAATTAACTTGGAACTGGAAATTAAATACTGAAAATTTAAATTCAACTTAGATCTTAAATCCAGTGGTTGATAACAGAAATGTGAATTGCTGAAAATTAAAAAACAACTTAGATCTTGAATCTAGAGGTTAACAACAGAAAAGTAAATGGCTAAAAATTAAAATCAACTTAGATCTTAAATCCATAGGTTAATAACTGAAAATTAAAGTGCTGAAAATTAAAAAAAATCAATTTGAATCTTGGATCCAAAGGTTGATAATAGAAAAGTAAATTGTTGAAAATTAAAATCAACTTGGATATTGAATCTAGAGGTTGATAACTGAAAAATAACTACTGAAAAGTAGATGTAAAGAAAATAATTAACTGTTACTAAGGAATAAATGAATATGTTGACTTTGAATTTTAATTTCTTGCTAATGAACAAATTTTTATAAGTATACCTTGATGCTCAGAATACCAAGTGGACCTGATGCAAGACGTTCATCCAATCAAAAGTTTACTTAATGCGATTTTGAAGCTAAATGATTGATGAACAAACCCAAAAACTTGACTCATTAGCTGTCCACATTGTGTTATTTTGAAGCGTTGGTTACGGGGAGTAATTTCTTGCATTTTTACCTTATTTTCTTAGGAGCACTTTTTTAGGTTTTCGCTTCTAGATTTTTTTTTGTTCGCTTTTTTAGGATGCCCTTTTGGGTTTTCATCCTTTCCTCATTTTGTAGAAAGCGCCCGTACGGGTTTTCACCTTCTTTTTCTCGTTTTTCTAGGAGCGCCCTTTCAAGTTTTCACTCCTACATTTTTTTTTAAGTCTCGGCTCTTTGGAAGTGTCCCGTGTTAGCACACTGATCATTTGCTAGTTATTTATCCCCTGCAATCTCAAAGCAATATATAAAGTCACCTGTGTTTAAATTCTTACCTTATAATAAAACTTTGATAAATTAATAGAGCATGACCAAAGTAAAGAGACTAGAGGTGAATTATGCATAAAATATGAGAATATTTGCATTACGGTTTTGATGAAAAGGGAATACACGACAAGTGTACAAATTTAAGAGAAAAGGATAAAAGGAAAAATCTCACGAATTCCTTTCAATTGGCTTTTAAGACCCCTTAATTGCCAGTGATTCAAACAATCTTCAGAAGAGCTCTTGTGTCATGGTGACTTGCTTCCTCTCAGCCTCGAGCCATTTACTCCTTATTCCTCCATTATTGGTGCTATCAGGAGTGCCCTTTCAAATTTTCACTCCTAGTTTTTTTTTTAATGCTCACTTTTTCAGAATGCCCTCTCGGGTTTTCATCCTTCACTCATTTTGCAAAAAGTGCCTGTACGGGTTTTCGCCTTTTTCCCCTCGTTTTGCTAGGAGCACCCTTTCAGGTTTTCACTCTTACATTCTTTTTTTTTTTGCTAGGCATGATACCTCTTTACAGCATCTACATTTATTGGCCTTGGCAATTCTTCCCCATCCATATGAGTTAAGATCAAAGCACCACCAAAAAAATGTATTTTTAACCATATAAGGTCCTTCATAAGTTGGTTACCATTTACCTCAAGGGTCACTCTATTTTGACAGTATTTCCTGGCCAGAATTCTCGTGGTCGTACATTCTTATCAAATGCTCTAGCCATCCTGTTTTGATATAACTGACCGTGGAAAATTGTTACTTATCTCTTTTCGTCAATTAAGTTCAGCTGATCCAACCTTGATTTGACCCATTCAGTCTCATCCAACTCTGTCTCCTTCAATATCCTCAGAGAGGGAATTTCCATCTCAATTGGCAAGACAACTTCCATTTCATACACTAGTGAGTATGGAGTTACCCCAGTTGATGTTCTTATTATAGTCCGATAGGCGTGAAGGGCAAATGGAAGCATTTCATGCCAATCTTTATAGGTGATGGTTATCTTTTTTATTATTCATTTGAGATTCTTATTGGTGGCTTCCACAGCTCCATTCATTTAGGGGCGATAGGGTGAAGAATTGAGGTAGCGAAATCTTATACTGCTCACATAGCTTTTGAACACTTGGGCCATTCAAATTCTTAGCGTTATCAGTGACAATTTCACTAGGGAGGCTATATTTATAGATGATATTATTCTTAAGGAACTTTACAAATGTACTTTGAGTGATGTGGGCATACGAGGAGGCTTCAACCCATTTAGTAAAATAGTTGATGGCCACCAAAATGAATATGTGCCCATTTGAAGCCTTTAGATTAATTAGACCAATGACATTGACACCCCACATTGCAAATGGCCACGGACCTACAAGGTTGTAAAGTTGGTGGGACATTTATTCGATCAGCATAAATTTGACATTTGTGGCATTTTCGAAAGTATTCAATATAGTCCCTTTCCAGAGTAGTCCAATAGTAACCTCACTGCAAGATCTGTTTGGCCATCATATGTTTGTTGGCATGGGTGGCACAGTTTCCCTCATGACTTTCAAAAAGAATCTTTTTAGTCTTTTTTACATCCACACATCCTAACAGTTCACCTTTAAAGCTCTTGTTGTACAGGATTTCACCACTGTGGAAGTATCCCATTGCCAACCTCCTGATCATCCTTTTCTCATTTCTACTTGCCCCTAGAGGATACTCTCTGGTTTTGATATACAGTTGAATGTCGTGATACCAAGGCTTACCGTCTATTTCTTCTTCAATCATAAGACAATATGCTAGCTCACTTCTTGCTTTGATCTGCAATAATTGCGTTCTTTACCCCTCTTCCATTTGAGTCATAACTGCTAGAGTGGGCAAAGCATCTGTGAACTGGTTCTTATCAAGACTCAGGTGAGTAAAAGAGATTTCTTTGAACCCTTTAATCAGTTCTAGGAGATACTTCTGGTATGGGATTAGCTTTGGGTCTCTAGTTTGCCATTCTCCTTTGATCTGATAAATGATCAAGGTAGAGTCTCCATACACCTTTAATTTCTTGACTTTCATTTCAATGGTAGCTAGCAAACCCATGACACAGGCTTCATATTCTGCAACATTATTGGTACATTCAAATTTCAGCTTAACTGCCACCGGGAAATGTTTCCTGTTTGGGGACACTAATAATGCTCCAATCCCATTTCTAGATAGATTAACCACCCATCAAAATACATCTCTCAAACATCATCCTACCCCTTAGTTTCTTCAGTTATTGCATTGATGTGTTCATCTAGGAATTCAAAATCTAGAGCCTTATAATCATTGATCGGATTCTCTACTAAGAGGTCTGCAAGCACACTCCCTTTTATTGCCTTTCTTATCATATAGATAATGTTGTATTGTAAAAGTATGATTTTCCATTTTGCTATTCTTCCAGGTATGAATAAGCTTTCAAAAACATACTTGATTGGATCCATCCTGGAGATGAGCCACATTTTGTAATTCAACATATAATGCTTGAGTCGGTATGTTGTCCAAGCCAACGCACAACATGTTTTTTCTATAAATGAATATTGCGACTCACATTTGTTAAACTTTTTGCTCATACAGTAAATAGCTCTTTCTTTTCTCCCAGTATCATCATGTTGCCCTAAAAGATAACCTGTCAAATTTTGTTGGACTTCCATGTATAAAATTAACGGTCTATCGACCACTGGAGGAACTAGTACAGGTGGATTTGACAAGTATTGCTTGATCTTTTCAAAAGCTTCTTGACAGGCTTCATCCCATTTTGAAGTATTATTCTTCTTTAGCAACTTAAAAATGGGTTCGGCTTAGTTGTAAGATTAGAGATGAATCTAGATATGTAATTCAATTTACCTAAAAAATTGTGCACGTCCATTTTTATTTTTTGGGATGGCATTTCTTGAATGGCTCAAACTTTATTTGGGTCAATTTTTATCCCTTTCTCACTAACTATAAATCCCAGCAATTTTTTTGACTTTGCTCCAAAAACACATTTTGTCAGCTTTAGTTTTAATTGATATTTTCTTAACCTCTCAAATACATTTCTCAACACCTACACATGGCTTTCAGTTCCTCTAAACTTAATGATCATATCATCCACATAAACTTCAATTTCTTTATGCATCATGTCGTGGAATAATGTGACCATGACGCGTTGATATGTAGCTCCAGCATTCTTTAATCCAAAAGGCATAACCCTCTAACAGAATACTCCCCATTGGGTGATGAAGGCAGTCTTTTCCTTATCATCCTTATCCATTAAAATTTGATTATATCATGAGGCTCCATCAATATATGAACATCTCCCTAGTCCTGCTGCGTTATCGACCAGCATATCAATGTAGGGGAGTGGGAAGTCATCTTTTAAGCTTGCCTTATTAAGATCCCTATAGTCCACGCAGACTCTCACTCTACCATCCTTCTTCATTACAGGGACCATGTTCGCTATCCACTCAGGGTACTTTATAACCTCTAAGAACCTAGCATCATACTGCTTCTTGATTTTATCTCTAACTTTGAGCAGTGCATCAGAGTTCATTCTTCTTAACTTTTGCTTTACCAGGATTGTCCCAGGGTCAGAGGGATCTTATGAGGTATTATTTGAGGATCGAGACCTGACATGTCATTGTAACTCCATGAGAATATACCAATGAACTCTTTTAGCAACTGAATTATGTCTTCTAACTCCTCATTATCTACAATTTTGAGCTCTTTCTTATTCTTCTCTGTCCCTAAATTTAAGGTATTCATCTCGTCGCCACAAGGCATAAGAGTAGGCTCATTCCATTCTAGTTTTCCCATTTGCTCTTTCAAGGGTACAGGTTCTTCCTCTTCATCCGAATTACTTGAATCCATGGCAATTATGGGTCTTTCAAAGTTAATGCGAGGAATTTCATGGTCAATGGAATTATTGTGTTTTGGTTGATCATCAGACCTGGAGAAATTAAATGGTACATATTAAACAACGAAATTTAATAATGGGTTTAAACAAAAAGAATATATTGGACAAAGAATTTGGAAAATGCGCTGTTAATTTATGAATATTTCATTATAAGAAAGGTCCATTTACAAAACCCCACTTGACACCATGGACTGAGTGATCAAGTGTTGGTAACTAACTATATATTACTTGAAGAATAGCATCGGGATATCTTTAGCTTCCCAATTTTCTAGCTCCTAGTCTTTTGCAAACGGCACAATCAGCATCTCAGGTATGGGACTCGGCTGCAAGACATTGATGGACACATCTAATGGTGGTTTTTCACCTTCCTCTTTTGCTTTCTTAATAGTCGGCCTGGTGAAAATGTATTCAATTTGAGGAATGCTCCTTTTCTCTTCAGATGAATAATCGAATCTATGATCCTGGAGCATATTTCTCATTCAGAACCTTTTATCCATCAAAACGTCTTCTTTAAATCCCAAGCCTGAATGCCCCTTTCTTTGGGTGAACATGATGGGCTTAACCATTCCTTGCAGTCTGACCCACAATCCCTTGCCTTCCTCATAGCCATTTTTTTGCATTATCTTGGCAACCATGATTGAGGTTCTGCCATCATTCAAGGGCATCCCTTGCAACTCCAATGCTTGGAAAGAACTTTCTAAGGCCTGCTTAGCCGCCTCTATATAAGGAATGGATTAGGGCTTGGTTACTAACATGGCCTTTTCTCCCCTCACGGTATTTATCTTCCCATCCATGACATATTTAATCCTCTGGTGCAGGGTAGAAGGAATGGCATTAGCTGTGTGGATCCATGGTCTTCCTTGCAGCATAGTGTAAGCCAACTCAATGTTCATCATTTGAAAGGTGACGTCAAAAGTACAAGCTTCAATTTGGAGTGGGAGCTCTATATCTCCTAGCACATCCTTTTTTGTTCCATCAAAAGCTCAGACTATCATACTGCTTTGCCGTATTGAAGATGGCTCCACTGGGAGCTTAGCCAAAGTTGCACTCGGTAGTACATTGAGTGTAGATCCATTATCAATCAGAACCCTTATCATAATACATCCTTTGCATTTCACTGTCACAAGTAAAGCCTTAGTGTGCCTCAAGCCAATAGGGTCTATTTTGTCCTCTAAAAAGGTAATAGAATTTGATGCTCAAATTTGCCCAATAATCTTCTCAAATTGACCCGGCATGATATCGGGAGTCGCAAAAGCCTGATTTAAAATCCTTTGTAGCCCTTGGTGATGCATCTCTGAGCTCATGATAAGCGACAATAACGAAATCCTTACAGGTATTCTCTTCAATTGTTCAATCACATCGTATTCACTCTGTTTCATGATTTGTAAGAGCAACTCCTCCTCAGACTTCCTCCCACTAGATTCTCCTTTTTCTTTTTCTTTAGAACCCTCATCATTTCTCACCACTTTTTTTTTCCTTTTCTTTCCCTTTCTTCTTTTCTACTTCTTCAGAGCCTAATGCTTGCCACTTCTTGTAATGTATTCAATCTCTTTATCAAGCACAGGTTGTGAAATTGAACTCGGCTCGGGTTCATATGGGATTGTGTTGTTCTGGGAAATAGAAGGTCTGATTTAAGTGAGCTTTAAATGGGAGGAGGATGATGAGCTGATGGCTTAAGTGTAGGTGTGGTTTAAGTGTAGGTGTAGGATGATGAAGTTGAAAAATTTCATCATAGAATAGTTGTAATTGTTCAACTTCTAGTTCTAAAGCATCAACAGAAAAGTCTATCATATTCACATTGCCACCTCTTCCAGCATCATGGTTAGGCAATGGATTGGTTCCAACATTTAGAGCTACATTACCTCCCTCTATCTTCAACCAGCCATTTTTAATAAGAGATTGTACTCTACTCCTCAATGCTCCACAGCTGTTGGTTGCATGACCAACTGTGTGACACCCCTTACCCGACTACAGTGTAGCCGAGCAAGTTATGCCACTCAATGTGCCGGAGCACTCTATTTTATCTGATTTCATTACAGTCCTTGATTTATTTATTCAAAAACTTTATTGAAGATTTAGGCTATTTTTGCTTTTATCAAAATCTAACTAAATTGGAAATTTCAAAAATTTTAACGATAATCCGACAAAGTGTCGGCTGTAATTTGGACTAATGATTCTTCCGAACTCCAAAGACAATTTCAATATATACTCAATTTCTCAAACTTAATAGTCTCAAAAATTTTCAAACATAATGTATCTCAATACGATTATCCAGTTTCTGAAATCTCATTAGATTTTCAATATCTCAATATTCACAAGTATAATCTCATTATAACTCAAATTCAATTCACATACTAAAATACTTACTTTGAATAGCTTCCATAATTCATAGGTTAATTACATGAGTTTATTTTGTACAAGATATACAAATAATTTACAATGTGCTAGGAATGAACAATATACATAACATGTATAAAATGAGCCCTATCTACATGCATTCTTTGAGGAGGTGACAATCTTGAACTCTTCGACATACGTAGATCCGGACTCCAAAATCTCGATCGACAGTCTCTGGTTTTACCTTGATTACTGCGAGGAAGCAATTCCATCGCGCTAAGCATTTCGCTTAGTGGTGCAATAATATAACCAGAAATAATATATACAAGTAAAGAAAGAAATAAATGATAATTCAGATACTCAAGAATCAATTTAATTTGGTCTGGTATTTCTCGTATCAACGATCTTATATACTAGTTTGTTCCTCTTTGGAATTGCTTAGTTTATAACTTTTCATAATACTAGCGGTATATAATTTATTCTATCTGTATTGTATTTCAAGTCATGCAGATTCTGCAATTTATATTTTTGTTATGTTTCTTTTCCTAATCTCTTTTGCTTATTCATTCAATACTTAATTTAATTGTCTGGATTTTCATTATACTTAACTTAACTTAGCTGAATTGAATAATACTTTAATTGATCGCCAAGTAACCTATACTAGACGATCGGATCGATAACGGTCGTTGGCGCTGACACCATGGTGCCTCGGGCCGTCATACCATGGGACGCAGAACGCCAACCATGTATGCGATCGGTATGGCTAAAAAGCCATGATATCACATAATCGGGCATAAAAGCCATGCATACGGGCATAAAAGCCATGAATACGGGCATAAAGCCATGAATACAGGCATAAAGCCTTTCGCAGTACTGCTAAAACAATATCCTATTGGCATGCCAAACTATCCAAACCAATCTTGTTAGGTATACTAGGGCATTTGATACTTTAAAATATTAATATATTGTGCTTTATGACTTCATTATTTCATGATAAATTTCAATCATAATTCATACATTCATTTGATCATTTATATGATCACAATTCACATCAATTATCCTTTTATACCATTGTACTCAAAATACTTCTCCTCTTTACAATAATGAGAACTAATGTCTCATTCATACATTAATATAGTTTATTTATCCATTCATTATGTTATTCATATTGATCCCAATTCTAAACAATGGTTCACATGTACCATTGTATTCAAAACATTTTTCCTTTCTCATTTATACATTCAAGAGTCTACTTATGTAATTACAAATTTTATACTTCAAGTTGAGTTACTAATATTTTATGAATTCCATTTGTGATGGGCATATATGCCCTAACTATCTATTCACATCAATTAGGTGACTTATTTTTCATGTTTCAAGTAATCCATGAATATTTCATGGATTTCAAATTTATGGCCTAAATTTCTTTTTAACAATTTTGACTAGGATGCATAGTCCATATTTGTCATACAATTCTAAGCATTTAAGCTTAGAATTGGTTCTAGGTCTTCATCTTAATTCGCTAATCATTTTGATTACTATTCACCATACTAGTCAACCAAAATGTTGACCTTTTTATACTTAATGGATATATTAATTCTAATTACACCAAGATCCCACATTTTGAGTTTTACATTTACTAGTATTAATTGCCAATTGCAATTTAAAGTCCCCTAGACGCATTTCTAATTTCAAATTTTGAATTTCAAGTTTTGGTGTCACTATTTGCCTCATTGGTCAACAAAAATGTTGACTTTTGCATAGATAATAGGTACATTGGTTTTAACACTCCCGATGTACCACATTTTGCATTTAAAACTTGTTGGAATCAATTACCAAATCCATTTCCAAGCTTATTTCAAGTTTTCATGTCACTATTCACTTCATTAGTCAACTAAAATATTGACTTTTGCATAGAAAATATATACATTGACTTTGGCACTTCAAACATACTACATTTTTCATTTAAAACTTGTTGGTTTTGGTCACTTTCTCAAAGCTTAGGTCATTTTGGCAAAATTGCCAATTTTCGGTTTTGGTGCTCCGAAGTTGCACTGTTTCATTGGTCGATTTACTGTTGGAATTTGACAAACTTCCTTCATGGAAAATGTTCCTTATTTTGTCTAGTTGAATTTCTTTTTTTGAATCACTCCATTTGGAGTTTTGTAACTCAAGTTATGGCTAAAATAAGTTTACTGTTCACGCAATCGCTCATGCCGCTATCATGGGTTCCGCAGATTTTGATCCAACTCTTGTCAGTAATTTGATCAAGTTAAGTTCCTAATTTGGTCTAACTTTCTTCATATGAAATGTTCTACTATGCCTTAGGTTTCCATCGGTTCAAGAATCGCCTAAATCCGAGTTTTCTAGAGAGAGTTATAGTCCTCCAAACATTGCTGCTCAAATGAAAATTCTGGAAATCTCAGTACAGTAAACTTCACTTTGCTCAATGATTTGATTAGGTTCTGGTCATAATTTGGGATAGGTTTCTTCATGAAAGTTGTTTGTCTATATCTTAACTTGTTGCTGTAAAAATTTCAGGTCAATGGACCAAATCTACAGTGAGTTATGGCCAAATGAACAGTTACTGTTCATTTGGTCATTTCTGCAGGTGCTGTTGCAGGGTGTCCGGATTGGGGCCAACTTTTGGTCCTCTTGCTTTGGTCTTTTGGGCATAGTTTCTTCAGCAAAAATGTGCCATTATAAGCCTAGTTTCATGTCCAATTGGCCAAACACCAATTGGACCAACACAGCCAAAGATATGGCAGTCCAAGTGGACTGAAATTTCAGTCACCCTGCTGCACTCCTTAGGCAGCCTACACATTCACTTTGCCATGCTATATTTCAGTCCAAATTGTGTTCAACTTACCTAAAATGGTCACTAATTGACCATTAAAATGTTCTCTAACAATTTCCTAAGCCAAGTCAAATTTTCACTCCTAAACCCTAGCTCAAAGTCATGGTTTTCACAATTTCTTTAGTTAACTCTTTCATTCTTTGTATATATATATGTATACACTTTAAACATAATCTCCAATTCACTCTAAGTCCATTAATACAATCAAACTCATTCCTTCCTTTGGGCTGCCAAAATTCAAGGGATGCATACACTTAACTTTTATTCATTTAATTTACAATTTCTCACTTATTTCAAGCTTCTAACATGGAATCAAAGAAGTATATATATAAGTAGGCACTAACCTCTTGTAGGGCAAAATTTTCCAAGCTTAAACTTCCCTTTCCTTCACTTTCTAGGCTGCCAAACACCTTTCCAAGATGAGTGGACAAGTTTTAATGAAGAGAATTTAAGGTTTAGTGGTGAGAATTCAAGGTTTGGAAGAGAGAAAATGAAATGAATTTTAATGGAGGAAGAAAGGTTCACGTATGGAAATTGGGAAGAAGAAGAAAGCTGCATTTTTCTCTCATTTTCTGCCCATTTTATTGATTTTTAATGGGTTATAGCCATGTGTCACCATATAATTGGGTGAAGGTACACTAATGACATCATGTGATGTCATAAATTCCCATTTAATTCATTTTTTTTTCTTTTCTTTTCTACTCATTTTCAATTCAATTTTTAGTAATGTTTATTCACATTTTAGATCATAATAATTATTTACTTAACTGGACAAGTCGGCCAAAAATCGTCTCTGAAGGCGAAATGACCAAAATGCCCTCCGTTTGGCTTAACGGGTCAAAATTGTCTGTACCGATTAAAAAATTTTTCTAAATATTTTCTTGGCATTCTAATGCCATAGGAACCTCAATGACCCTTCTCTGGAGTCCCAAAAATTATTTTATAATTTTTCCCCCGGGTCTAGGGCTCCTCGTTGCGAGAACCGCAACTTCCCTCTGGGTTACCCATCGCTTGGGCACCGGCTCATTTGACTTGGTTGTATTTTATTTTTAAAATTTTTACTAAATTTTTCTCATTAATATTTGAGGTAATTATGGTTCCTCACTTTAGTTTAAATATTTTTCCAGAAGTTCTAGCTGTCCGGACCGACACCGGTCCAGACGATAGAGAATGTACAGAGTTGTTACGGGAGGGTGTTACAACTCTTCCTCTTATTTAAATTTCGTCCTCAAATTTACCCGACTTATAATCGGGAGTTGCTAACTCCTTGTTTCTTCACCTTTCCGTGTTATCCTACTTCACTTTCTCCTTAGTCTCAATCCTATCCTCAAACAGTTATGTACTCATCCTTTTTCATCTTAAATATAGTCTCCTTCTCATCTCCATTCGCTATCTCATTGTCTCTTCACTCTCTTATTCCATACCTTAACCTAAAATAAACAGGAAATACAGATCTGCAATAGTGTCACCTTGACTCTTATGAATGCAATGCATGATATGCAATCTATCTAGGTCCAGAAACGCCTAAACCGCGCTCTGATACCATTAAATGTGACACCCCTTACCCGACTACAGCAGTGAGCAAGTTATGCCACTCAGTATGCCGGAGCACTCTATTTTATCTGATTTCATTACAGTCCTTGATTTATTTATTCAAAAACTTTATTGAAGATTTAGGCTATTTTTGCTTTTATCAAAATCTAACTAAATTGGAAATTTCAAAAATTTTAACGATAATCCGACAAAGTGGGCTGTAATTTGGACTAACAGTTCTTCCGAACTCCGCCAAAGACAATTTCAATATATACTCAATTTCTCAAACTTAATAGTCTCAAAATTTTCAAACATAATGTATCTCAATACGATATCAGATTTCTCGAAATCTCATTAGATTTTCAATATCTCAATATTCACAAGTATAATCTCATTATAACTCAAATTCAATTCACATATTAAAATACTTACTTTGAATAGCTTCCATAATTCATAGGTTAATTACATGAGTTTATTTTGTACAAGATATACAAATAATTTACAATGTGCTAGGAATGAACAATATACATAACATGTATAAAATGAGCCCTATCTACATGCATTCTTGAGGAGGTGACAATCTTGAACTCTTCGACACTTCGCAGATCCGGACTCCAAAAATCTCGATCGACGATCCATGGTTTTACCTTGATTACTGCGCGAGGAAGCAATTCCATCGCGCTAAGCATTTCTCGCTTAGTGGTGCAATAATATAACCAGAAATAATATATACAAGTAAAGAAAGAAATAAATGATAATTCAGATACTCAAGAATCAATTTAATTTGGTATGGTATTTCTAGTATCAACGATCTTATATACTAGTTTGTTCCTCTTTGGAAGTGCTTAGTTTATAACTTTTCAAGAATACTAGCGGTATATAATTTATTCTATCCGTATTGTATTTCAAGTCCTGCATTTGATTCGCAATTTATATTTTTGTTATGTTTCTTTTCCTAATCTCTTTTGCTTATTCATTCAATACTTAATTTAATTGTACTGGATTTTCATTATACTTAACTTAACTTAGCTGCCTGAATTGAATAATACTTTAATTGACTGCCCAAGTAACCTATACTAGACGACTGGACTAGATAACGGGTCGTTGGCGCTGGACACCGCGGTGCCTCGGGCCATCATACCATGGGACGCAGAACGTCAACCATGTATGCAGTCAGTATGGCTAAAAAGCCATGATATCACATAATCGGGCATAAAAGCCATGCATACGGGCATAAAAGCCATGAATACGGACATAAAGCTATGAATACAAGCATAAAGCCTTTCGCAGTACTGCTAAAACAATACCCTATTGGCATGCCAAACTATCCAAACCAATCTTGTTAGGTATACTAGGGCATTTGATACTTTAAAATATTAATATATTGTGCTTTATGACTTCATTATTTCATGATAAATTTCAATCATAATTCATACATTCATTTGATCATTTATATGATCACAATTCACATCAATTATCCTTTTATACCATTGTACTCAAAATACTTCTCCTCTTTACAATAATGAGAACTAATGTCTCATTCATACATTAATATGGTTTATTTATCCATTCATTATGTTATTCATATTGATCCCAATTCTAAACAATGGTTCACATGTACCATTGTATTCAAAACATTTTTCCTTTCTCATTTATACATTCAAGAGTCTACTTATGTAATTACAAATTTTATACTTCAAGTTGAGTTACTAATATTTTATGAATTCCATTTGTGATGGGCATATATCCCCTAACTATCTATTCACATCAATTAGGTGACTTATTTTTCATGTTTCAAGTAATCCATGAATATTTTATGGATTTCAAATTTATGGCCTAAATTTCTTTTTAACAATTTTGACTAGGATGCATAGTCCATATTTGTCATACAATTCTAAGCATTTAAGCTTAGAATTGGTTCTAGGTCTTCATCTTAATTCACTAATCATTTTGATTACTATTCACCATACTAGTCAACCAAAATGTTGACCTTTTTATACTTAATGGATATATTAATTCTAATTACACCAAGATCCCACATTTTGAGTTTTACATTTACTAGTATTAATTGCCAATTGCAATTTAAAGTCCCCTAGACGCATTTCTAATTTCAAATTTTGAATTTCAAGTTTTGGTGTCACTATTTACCTCATTGGTCAACAAAAATATTGACTTTTGCATAGACAATAGTTACATTGGTTTTAATACTCCCGATGTACCACATTTTGCATTTAAAACTTGTTGGAATCAATTATCAAATCCATTTCCAAGCTTATTTCAAGTTTTCATGTCACTATTCACTTCATTAGTCAACTAAAATGTTGACTTTTGCATAGAAAATATATACATTGACTTTGGCACTTCAAACATACTACATTTTTCATTTAAAACTTGTTGGTTTTGGTCACTTTCTCAAAGCTTAGGTCATTTTGGCAAAATTGCCAATTTTCGGTTTTGGTGCTCCGAAGTTGCACTGTTTCAATTGTCGATTTACTGTTGGAATTTGACAAAACTTCCTTCATAGAAAATGTTCCTTATTTTGTCTAGTTGAATTTCTTTTTTTGAATCACTCCATTTGGAGTTTTGTAGCTCAAGTTATGGCCAAAATAAGTTTACTGTTCACGTGCAATCGTTCATGCCGCTATCATGGGTTACAGATTTTGATCCAACTTTGGTCAGTAATTTGATCAAGTTAAGTTCCTAATTTGGTCTAACTTTCTTCATATGAAATGTTCTACTATGCCTTAGGTTTCCATCGGTTCAAGAATCGCCTAAATCCGAGTTTTCTAGAGAGAGTTATAGTCCTCCAAACATTGCTGCTCAAATGAAAATTCTGGAAATCTCAGTACAGTAAACTTCACTTTGCTCAATGATTTGATTAGGTTCTGGTCATAATTTGGGGTAGGTTTCTTCATGAAAGTTGTTTGTATATATCTTAACTTATTGCCGTAAAAATTTCAGGTCAATTGACCAAATCTACAGTGAGTTATGGCCAAATGAACAGTTTACTGTTCATTTGGTCATTTCTGCAAGTGCTGTTGCAGGGTGTCCGGATTGGGGCCAACTTTTGGTCCTCTTGCTTTGGTCTTTTGGGCATAGTTTCTTCAGCAAAAATGTGCCATTATAAGCCTAGTTTCATGTCCAATTGGCCAAACACCAATTGGACCAACACAGCCAAAGATATGGCAGTCCAAGTGGACTGAAATTTCAGTCACCCTGCTGCACTCCTTAGGTAGCCTACACATTCACTTTGCCATGCTATATTTCAGTCCAAATTGTGTTCAACTTACCTAAAATAGTCACTAATTGACCATTAAAATGTTCTCTAACAATTTCCTAAGCCAAGTCAAATTTTCACTCCTAAACCCTAGCTCAAAGTCATGGTTTTCACAATTTCTTTAGTTAACTCTTTCATTCTTTGTATATATATATGTATACACTTTAAACATAATCTCCAATTCACTCTAAGTCCATTAATACAATCAAACTCATTCCTTCCTTTGGGCTGCCAAAATTCAAGGGATGCATACACTTAACTTTTATTCATTTAATTTACAATTTCTCACTTATTTCAAGCTTCTAACATGGAATCAAAGAAGTATATATATAAGTAGGCACTAACCTCTTGTAGGGCAAAATTTTCCAAGCTTAAACTTCCCTTTCCTTCACTTTCTAGGCTGCCAAACACCTTCCCAAGATGAGTGGACAAGTTTTAATGAAGAGAATTTAAGGTTTAGTGGTGAGAATTCAAGGTTTGGAAGAGAGAAAATGAAATGAATTTTAATGGAGGAAGAAAGGTTCACGTATGGAAATTGGGAAGAAGAAGAAAGCTGCATTTTTCTCTCATTTTCTGCCCATTTTATTGATTTTTAATGGGTTATAGCCATGTGTCACCATATAATTGGGTGAAGGTACACTAATGACATCATGTGATGTCATAAATTCCCATTTAATTCATTTTTTTTTCTTTTCTTTTCTACTCATTTTCAATTCAATTTTTAGTAATATTTATTCACATTTTAGATCATAATAATTATTTACTTAACTGGACAAGTCGGCCAAAAATCGTCTCTGAAGGCGAAATGACCAAAATGCCCTCCGTTTGGCTTAACGGGTCAAAATTGTCTGTACCGATTGAAAAATTTTTCTAAATATTTTCTTGGCATTCTAATGCCATAGGAACCTCAATGACCCTTCTCTGGAGTCCCAAAAATTATTTTATAATTTTTCCCCCGGGTCTAGGGCTCCTCGTTGCGAGAACCGCAACTTCCCTCTGGGTTACCCATCGCTTGGGCACCGGCTCATTTGACTTGGTTGTATTTTATTTCTAAAATTTTTACTAAATTTTTCTCATTAATATTTGAGGTAATTATGGTTCCTCACTTTAGTTTAAATATTTTTCCAGAAGTTCTAGCTGTCCGGACCGACACCGGTCACCGGAACAGTAGAATGTACGGAGTTGCTACGGGGAGGGTGTTACAAACTGCACCCCCATGATATTCACATTTGGCATCCGAATTATACCACCTAGGGTAAGGTGGTTGCAGAGGGTCTAATAGTATGGGCACGATTTGGTTGATGCTCAACAGATAGGGATAGATCTCACACAAAGGCATTAGGAGGGGTGGATTAGGGTTTCTGGGTGGTCTGGGATTAGTTTAAGGAGCTGGTGGCTGAATGAGAGGAGCTAGTTGGGTCGGAGGTCTTGGAGTATAAGTGGTTTGTGGGGGAAATTATGGACGAGGGTGAGAATAGTTCAGGAATTGTGGGGGGACATTAACCACCATTGGGCTCTGGGAGGGAAATTGGGGATAGTAGGCATTTTGTGAGGGGCGTGGTCAATGGGCATGTTGTGTCATCGCATGTACTTACCTTTCCTTTTTCTTTCCTAAATTCGCCATTCTTCTTACTGAACTTTCCCCTACTGCCTCTTGTAATCTCCCTAGTCTCATATTAGCCTTTATTCTTTCCCTTGTCTATTTGATGTCAGAAAAATTGTTGGATGTATTCCCAATCATCAAATTGAAATAAGAAGCTTTTAGAGTTTCAATAAACAAGGAACAGAGCTCATTGTCTAATTACTGGTGGATGCATTTCCGTGGCCCTTTCTCTCCATCTTTGTGCGTATTCTTTAAAACTCTCTCCTTCTTTTTGCATCAAACTTTGAAGATCCCTCCTAGTAGGAGCCACATCACAATTGAACTTGTATTGCTTTATGAAATCATCTGCTAAATCTTTCCAGATGTGTAATATACTTATGTCTAATTGAATATACTAGTGCAAAACTAGGCCGAAAAGACTTTCTTGAAAAAAGTGGATTAGTAACTTATTATCATCTGAAAGTGCTAACATCTTGGCTATATAAGTGGCCAAATGTATGCGAGGATCCGAAATGCCATTATATTTCTCAAATTTCGAAATTTTAAACTTTGGTGGTATCATGACATCTGGGACTAATCTCAAAGTAGACACATGTATTGAGCCACACATGTTTAGCCCCTCAATAGCCCATAGACGTTCTTTTAGGGCTTTTAGTTTCTCACTCTCTACTTTCCCCTTTTCTTTGCTTGTTTCATATACTGCTTCTCCCGATGTATTAGGGGCTGGCAGGTGATATTTAGCAAAAAGCAGGGTCTAACTATAAGGCTAGTGAGCAGGATAAACTAGCTCATTAATTTGAAATATAGAGGTATGAGGGTTGGTGACTACTACTGGTTCAGTATTTGGATGCTGGAAAACAAAGGAAGATGAGGCTTGATCTTGGTAATATGGAGGATTTGAATCCCCAGTCATTATTTATGGGGCAATTATTGGCAAGCTTGGTGGCACTATGGCTTCTTTGCTGCGTGCTAACTCCCTCATCATCTGTATTAATTCGGAAACTTGTTTCATCAGGTTAGCAACTTACCCTTGGAGGCTTCGAACTTGTTCCTGCTCTTCCTGATATTTCTTGTTCGAGAACGAGATAAGTAAACCTTTATTGGCATAGTAGATTGCTTTACTAGGCTTACTTTGTCTCAAGCAATGTAGGTTATTTCTTGGGAAGAAATGTATGCATGCATTAGTTTGATTATCTTAAATTCTTTTATCATAATTCTTTACCTTATTGACTAAAAGGATACAGTGGCAAATGATTGCTAAAACGACATTTGTGAAGAGTAAATCAAGTCAACTTCATGATGGCATTGTTCAATAGTTCAGCTTTGAATGACGAGACCATGTATGTATCCATGATACTTGTTCATGTAACACACATGGTATTTCACATAGCCCTAACGAGACTGAATCCTATGGGGGTTATGCTATTCATTCACAGTTCCTCAAAGGCACAAAACTTGGTCAATTCATTGCATTTAAAAACTCAACTATTTGTTTACTTGCTAAAAAATATTACAGAATGTTACTACTGTCTGGGTTCAGGAAGATTCTTCAAGATGCAGTGGCATTTCTTAAGGTACTCATACAACCTCTCTTATCAAATGTTCGCAGGAAATATTCTGATTCTAGTAGTAACTCCCATTTTCCTTGAACTGCCATCCTCTCTAACCTATCTATCTTTTCCTTTAGTTCGTGATAGAGAGTGGCCTAGTACTCTTTTTCACTCTTTTCCCTAGTATACTCTTTTAGAATGTTATTGATCAACTGCACGTGCCCCTTGAATTCAATCCTCTTCTTTTTGTTCTCTTATTTATATTTGGCCACTAGCATCATTTGTCGACTCAACTCTTCTTGTAACTTATTGTTTTGCATCCAGACCTCTTTTATTTGCCCAGGAGCATGGCTTTTCCTCTTTCCCACTGAGCTTTATGTTCCTTGTACTATACCTCCGTTGCCTCTATCTCTTCTCTCACCCTCTTTTCTTCCTTTTTCAAAGCCTATCGAGTGTTTTGGGCTAATAGATCCTTTTTCGCTTTCAACTGCTTTACTTGCTCCTTCAACTATTAATTCTCTAAAACCATACTTTGGAAATGAATTTCCAACTTGGCATAAGCTTCTTCTAAGTAATCCTCTATGGTGTCCTTTTAAGGCAATTTATTTTTTAGGCCCATGAACTTAGGAACTTTGTACCCTTGATCTCTCTTTTCTCTCTATATATGATATCCTTCTGTTTTACTAGGTCCTTTGGGCAATTGTTCCATCAAGGTTACTTTCTCCTAAGACTTGCACAGAACCTTTAGTTCATCCCCTTTACCAGCCTCATAGTAGAAATGAGCTCGGCAAAATCCCCTGATACATAGGATAAACTGGGTAGAATCGAATTACCTCATTACTAAAGCCGGCGAGTAACTTGTGCATCTGGTTAGTCCAACCAAAGGTACAAATTGGTAATCCCCTATGCTGAATATGAAAGGTTGGCCAGAAGCCCACAACTTTCTCTAATAGTAGTTTTGACTATTAAATCTTAGAATTAGCTCTTGCCATTGATGCTCGTCTTTCTTGCCTATTGATATCTTTAACATCTTTTCAATAATGAGCTGATATGAGTATCAAGTCAACCCTCATGGGCAAACATAGCTCAAAGTCCAAAGATACAATAGTTAAACAAAACACTTGACAGTTCCTTTCCCCCTTTGTCAGCAATACGTCAAAGTCAAAAAGGTTTCAGCGATGATGGCAGGGATGGGATTAAGATTCTGCTTTTGGACTGCCCAGAATAGCCCCACAACATTCTAGCTCACCATTTCTAGGGGCCCAGGCAACAAAATCAACCCATAAATACTCAAAGCTAATGTTGGCAAAGCTACCTCCCATCTTCCATTCTGAATACGCTGGTCTAGACTCTTCTTAATATAACTCTAAAACCACCGGTGAGTATTGCCTTTGACAGTTTCCCTAGCTTTGGTCTCTTCTGTTGGAACTCCTATTATGCTGGCAAACCATTTTCACGTCTGCCTATAGTCGAGGTGAAGATAAACACGATTTTGGGCCACATAGGGGTCTCTAGTAGTGCATGATACTCCTCTATCGTTGGGGTGGTATCGATGTCGTTAAAAGAGAAGACCTATAAACAGGGTTCTAAGTGGACAACAAAGCTTTTAGAGCAAAAACTTGTATTTTGACCCATGTCAAAGTGGCAATTTTCCCATATTTCTCCTCAAACCTTACTTAGGCGAGTGGGGGAGGTAATTTCCAACTACTGAGAAAATCATCAAGACCAACTAATCTGACCTCAATCTTATCTAGATCGAATGGAGGTAGTGAGTGAGCCTTTGCTTCCATATCCCCTTCTTTCATTTGTAAGGACTCCGAATTCTTAATTAAACTATAACATTGTTGAGCATTCTGTTCTTTCCTTGTAATCTCATTAGCTGATTGGCTTGAGGATGCCATCTAAACTTTTCTTGTTTACTCTTTGCAAACACATGACTTACAATACCTGTAATAAAAGGGAAAATTAAATTAGAAAGTAAAATGTAAATGCATAATTTTAAGTAATTTTGAATCATACTGTCAAGATAAAAATGTCTACAAATCTATTAAAGTAGGAAGATATTTAGACTGTTTAAATAATACGATTCAAAATTACCTTTGTCCAAAAAAATAGCAAAATAAATAGAGTAAGAGAGAAGAAAGTACGTCCCTTTTATCCTAAGATGAGATAATTTTAACACTAGGCGAGTGCTATCTAATGGGATGGTTCTACCCTTAAAGGTGGCTTGCTAAAGTTCTTAACTAATGTGACAATTTAGCTCAGGATCTAACTTTCTAAAGTTTAAAAGGTCCCCAAATTGTCCCTACTGTAAATAGTAGAGCCTCATTCCATTATCATGGTGCTAATGAGAAAATCCACGGGTATCACAGTAGATGAAACGAGTTTCAATATGAGCAAAAGCCCTTGCGGATACTAACAGGGTAGAACCCATGGATACCACTACACAACTCCCTCTTAATTTCTAGAGGGTAAGAAAGCCCGGGTATAGAGCTGAAGTGTGTGAGGATATTGTGTAAGTGTTAAGTGTGTGAATGGACATATCTACCTCTTTCTTATTCAAGGGAATTAAAATAACAGTGCTGCAACACAATAAAACACTTAAACAAAATAAATAATTATACGGTTAGTAATAAAGACAAAAGAATAATTTAAACTTACCAAATACTAAAGCCTCAATATTTCGTAATTTAAACCCCATAATTATTAATTTGTAATAGCACAAAGTTAAATCCACTTTTGGACCTCTTGACTTGAGTTTTAAGGAGTTCCCCAGTAGAGTCGCCAAGCTGTTGCTAGGGTTTTACGGTCGTTGGACGATTCTCACCAAAGTGAAAAGTGAGGATTCGTCATTTTAATTTTGAGAAAAATTAAAAAAAACTATTTTTATTTTCGAAAAAGGTTTGACCACTTCTAAGATAAAGATTCTAAGTTCAGGGTCCGTATACGTGTAGGGAAAGTGTTAGGCACCCCACATCATCCCTCAACAAGGGCAAGTAGATTTAAGGATGTGCTCTTTATAACTTCAGGCTAACAATTTTGGGATTAAAATTATGATGTTGGTTCCCCTGTTTACTATAGAAATGCTAGATATTTCACTATTCCCGGTGTCCTAAGAGCACGAGTAAATGGGATGACCCTAAAGTGAGTTGAGATTGTGTTTATTTAATTTGTTATATATTATATTAATTCCCTCCCTCCCTGAATTAGGGCTCTAATTCTGAAGAAGTATTATTCGGTCCCTAAAAATTCACAATGAACGAGGAGTACTCTCGGCTCACTCATCATTCACTTCGTCATCGGCATCTAAATAATTGAGGGAGTGGTGTGCGTGTAGTGAATTTTATATCTGAACTGATACAGATATAGATTTTTATTCCTTTTAATTAGGATTCTAATTCAAAAAGGATGTGTTAATTAATATCTAGAGAGTTTTTTTCATTAATGAGAACTCTCAGTTAATGAAAAAAAGTCCCATCATCGGCATAATTATTCATAAGGCATTACCGGCATTAATCCACTTCTAAATTATTTACATGTTTATAAAATAGATGGTTAATTTTGGATGTTCTTTATGGGAGGACTCTCCCTCATATTTAGATAGATTACAAGTGCAAGAGCTCTAAGAAGGACTCTCCATTAGACCCAAACAAAAATGATCTAGCATGAGGCTCACGTAAGGACTCTCTCGTGAACCAATAATGTTGAATTACAAAGTTCTTAAAAATCGTTAAGAAAATTTTAGAGAAAGGACTCTCCCTCTTTTTGAGAAATTTTTAGAGAATGTTAACGGATATGAGCTCCAGGAGAGAACTCTCTCCTAAACTTTCGTTATTTTGAATACTGTAGGCGGATAAAAACGAGAATATTTATAAAATGATTTAAAGAATAGAACGTTTTTACTTTCAAATTTCTACATGAATATGTGAATGGCAAATTGTGCATGTTATTTTCCGATCTCTTTCCCATTATCCAAACTCCTTTCCTGCTCTCTTTTTTTTCGATCTTTTACTAGTCACCCAAACTCGGCATGTTCATCCTGGCTTGTCAAACCCTCAATACTCACCATTTCTGATCTGTAATAAGATCCAAATTCTTTATGCTAAAACCCCTTTTTATTATTTCTGATCTCTCTAATCAAATCGAACTCCCCATATTAACATCCCTTTTCACTCATTATTTTTCATCTCTCGTCCATCCTATCTAAGCTCTTATCTTTCCCTCTGAACTCTAAACACAATTTATTATCATTCGAACTTTATTTCTACATTACTAAAAAGAAACACATGCTTTTCAAGATAATGAAATGACATAAATGCTATTATAATAGAAAACAGTAATATTTGTGAGGTATGCCAGTCTAAACCTAAACTATCTAAAAGTTTGGCATGATTAGACATTTTCAAAAGTCCAGATTCTAGCTTATGCCACTAATGCAGTCTAATTATACCTAATAAGAAGAAGAACTATTTTAAAAGCATTTACTTGTGAAGAACTCTAGAAGTGGGAGGAGAGTATTTGTTGATATCTTACGTCACAATGGGACTGCTGGGGGCTAGGCCGACCAAAACACCTTTTGAAGTGACAAGAGTGACGAGGACAGGATCCTGATGACTAAAACCCCAAAAATGGACCACTAACCTATTGAACAAATCTATTGAAGATGGGGACCTAGGTGTATTGGGATTTGTAGAGTCAAGATTATTTAGAAAACACATTTCTAAAGCCCCTCTTTAGTGACTCTATCTTTAAGAGGAAAAACAAAAGAACTTGGGATTGAAGCTTGAAGATTAAAGGTCAAAGACCAAAAGAAATCTCACATAAATAAAGACCAAGAACTCCAGACTTAAGCTCCCAATGACCCCTTCTACAGTGAAGATTTTGGATATTCATATGGAACGAGGGTCTTCAAATGGACGGCTAAGATTTTTGATGGCAAGATTGAAGGGTGTGGATTTCTGAGAATAAAATATGAGGGTCAAGAATTAAAGAGGCTAGGAATTGAGGGCTGAGATTTAGCTCAAAAATCTATTGTCCTCTTCTCTCTAATCCAATGGCTAGGGGTTCTGCCTTACAGAATAAATCAAATGGCTGGGAATGAAAGGTGTTGAATCTATTTGTTACTTTTAATCGAATGGCCCAAAATCTATCCTTACAAATGAGATCAAAGGTGCAGATTGGGGCGTACTAAAATGCTTTAACATATGTTTGTTACTTTTAATAGAACGACCCAATATCTATCCTTACAAATAAGATCAAAGGTGCGGATTGGGGCGTGCTAGAATGCTTTAACTGTCTCA
Organism: Hevea brasiliensis; assembly: GCF_030052815.1. Taxonomy (NCBI): domain Eukaryota; kingdom Viridiplantae; phylum Streptophyta; class Magnoliopsida; order Malpighiales; family Euphorbiaceae; genus Hevea; species Hevea brasiliensis. The sequence continues at coordinate 83,886,667 of NC_079503.1, forward strand.
GATCCAATAGTTTGGATTCATCCTTACAAGATGGGGTGGATGGTAGTGAAGGAACAGAAGCGTGAAAAACACAAGTTTATACCATTGAATTCAAAAATTTTCACCTAGGGTCACATGCACCATGCAAGATTTATTTTTATCTATTTGATTTCAATGATAAACAACATATTAAAACTCTTTTAATATGTTTTTGGATCTATATTTGCCATTTAAGATTTTAAAATTAATCAGATTAATTTTAAAACCCTAGATTAAATTAAAAACGATTACACTAACCTCTTGATGCACTGCAGCGTGTCTGTGCCTTTGAGATTCGTCTTCAGGACATCAGATGTTGTCCCTCTAGCTTGTCCACACCAAGAACACCTATGACAGCCCTTGAATAGCTTCTAAAGCCTTTTCTATTAATTAGAAATTCAAGTTCTGCCTTTTAAGAGATTAGAGATGTAAACAGGACACTAGAAACAATTTATAGTGTTCTTAATTCAAGAGATTGATGACTAATCTCTTTGAATTGATGAGAGATGAAGAAGAATAGATGAAAAGCCTCAAAATGGCGTGACAAAGGAGAGGAGTGGCTGCTGGTTATTTTTCTTTTCACAACCACACTTAAATAGCTAAGTTAACACATTAAACCCTTGCCACATGTCACCCTTTGATTAGTTCTAGGTTTAAGTGACCCAATCACATTGTGCCAAGTGTCAAACCTATATTTAATCTTGATTTTAATCATCTTACATGATTAAAAAAACATTTGGCAAGTTTATGTGTAATCCTATGTGTCACCATCTCATGGTGCCACGTGTCACACTGTGAAATGACCAAAATGCCCCTGTGTCTTAATTTTGAGTTCTTAACCCAAAATAATTATTTTTCTTCTTCTAATTAATTTATATCAAATATAAATAAATAAATTAATCTCTATTAATTAATTTCTCATTAATTAAATTCATATTTAAACACTTTAAATATAAATTTAATTTATACTACACATCCAATAATCTAGATTTGGTTTCAAGTCATGCTAGGGACTTTGCAATTTAATTGCAAAGCAAACCTATTTAATTAATCAATTAAACTCTTTAATTAATTAATTAAATCATATTTAAATAGGTGATAACTTGTGTATGTGTGTGACTTACTAGGCTCATCACTAATTGGCAATGAGACATGATATCAACTCTTAATATCATCAGAACTCTTTCTTACCATAAATGATTTCTCTAAATCATTTTATGCACCTCATAGACCATGGTTAATACCTAGCATAGCATGCCATGGCCATCCAATTAGTAATAAGGTTTACCTTAAATGAGCCTATAATCATATGTTACCATGCACTAGAATCTCTCTGTTACAAAATCCCAACTCAAGCTGGAGTCATGGTTTATGTCAAACTCCATTTGCTATGAATATTATGCTCTCTTTTAATTCCAGTTCTTGATTAAAAGATTTTCTCATCAGAAACTCTTTTCTGAGTAAATCTATCTGTCCTGGCCAGGAACTTGAAACATCAAGAACAATTAAATGAATATAGGATTTTATCTCTATTTACTTAGAGGAACAGATTCCATCTTGATCAACACCTACCTCCATATATAACTAGTAGGAGCCAACACATGCCGATATACCCATACATAGTACAAGTATGAAAGCAGTATCAAACTCAAACTACCTATATACAAGATAACTGTGTTATCTCAGGTCTAAAGATTATATGCACTGATATGATTTATGACAAAACATTGACAAGAGTAAACTCCATGTGCTTGTCATAAGTGTCACTGGTTCGGCCTACTTATCATTTATAAGTGCCTATCATGTTTGTTATATGGCATGAGACTCACCATTCCATCTTATTTATATCTCATATAAATAACTTGGGAACAAACATGAATACAATCTTTCTGGATAAGTCATGTCCTTATTATGAAGTATCCTCGATTGTGAACCTATTTATGATACTTTGTGCTAAAAATATTGTCACTCATATTCTTAACAACTTAAGAATAATATTTCTAACAAAATATCAATGGACCTTTTCTATTACACATAAATATATTATGTAAACAGAAAAGTGGAAATGCCTTTTATTAATAAAAATATGTACAAGATACATACTAAATGATATGCTCTAGGGCATACTACTAACAGGTAGAGATTGAATCGTACCCCGAATGTTTTAACAAACTTAGATCCGATGGTGGTGGAGTTGATCTCACGAATCAAGGGTCATGGCTCAAAGTAACTTTTAAACTTCTGATTTTCCCAATCTTCCAATCTTTATTGGCCATTTTCTCGATCTACCCGGTCTCTTAATCTTGTTCCCCTATCTGATCTCTCATTATGGTTGGCAACTTGAAACCTTCTCACCTGATCTCTTCTTATCTTCCTGATCTCTTTTCTACCCATTTTCTGTATCTAGTGTAAATCGGTGCCCATCGAATATCGAAAAAACATTAAATTCTCCACTAACCGATCTTTGAGTTCTACGAGCATTAAATGCCCAGGCCTATATACTAGGGGAGATAAGTTGTCATTCTCACATTTCCACCTTCCTTCTCTGTTTAGTTTCCGAAGTGTTCTTCCTCCATGCCTTACATTTTTAGCACTGATTTTCATCATGACAACCGTTTTAATATTTTTTTCGACAACTTCCTTTGCTTATCACCTGAAAATGGATGACACTGACGGTCAGAGAGTTACCAAAACATCATCTGATGATGGCGAGGAAACCAAACTAAATAGCCGATCTAGGACCAAAATAACCACCATTCCAATCTCTAGTCAGCTTGCCTGTCTAAGCCAAAGATTGATCTCGAGCAAGGGGATTGCTAATTTTAATCTTGATATCAGTGACCGCCTCTTGAAGTTCATTTGGCTCTAACCATTTCAGGAGCCCTAACTAAAGCTCAGTTCTAGTTAATGATATCAACAATGACAATGAGCTTTCCATAGTCTTTACCATAGTTGACGAGAGATACTCTCCTGATCTCCACATATCTGTTAAACGACATCTTGAGATCAAGAGGAGTTCGAACTATGGGAGCAATATGGGTAGAATGTAGAGTAGAGTGTAGGTACATAATTAATGATCAGGTTGGGGAGGACCGCCCAATGATGTAATATGATTTTTTGGAAATGAAATGGATTTTTATTTAAGCTCGGTTTTATTTTTATTTATTTATTTATTTATTATGTTTTTATTTATTTATTATGTCCTTTATTATTTGCATTACTCTGATTGTCCTTCCGATCCCTCTCCTTTTTAATACCCTTTTCAGCAGATCTCTTTCATCTGGACCCTTTCCTATCCGATCTCTAGTCACAACTCTTTCAACCAATCTCTTCTGTCCGGCCCCTCTCCATCGATTTTCTCTTGGTGCACATAGAAAATTAGGATACAATTAAATTTTTTGTTGACCGATGTGCCACCTAAGGTCTTGCTAGCATTTAATGCCCGGATTTGTATAAATAGGGGAGGGGCTCAGTCATTTTTTTACTTTTGCTTTCTCCATTCCCCTCAAGCCTTTTAATGACTCTCTCAATTTTCTAGCTTTTCCGTCCTCAATTTGCGATCAGTTAATAGTTTTGATCTTTTTTCGGTCACCTTCACTACCTGAAAATGAGCTGCACTAATGGTCAGAGAGTTGCAAGCCGGCCTTCCGTTTACGTTTCTTGGTCCTCCAATGAAGGTGATGAGGCCGGACTGAGTGGGCAACCTGAAGTTATTACTGCCACCGTCCAGCTCGCCGAGTTGAGCCAACAGCAGGCTTCAATTGTGAGGAAGGAGCCACTACTCGTGGACGAGCTCCCCTCAATCCTTGGGATGTTTGATCTTGAACTAATAAGCCAAGAGTTCAATCTTCCAGCCAACTCATTCGAGCTCATTCAGTGTCATAAGGATCTTTGAGCCGATCACTTCATGGAGGAGGGAGATTTGATTATAGTATATGATGAACAATTGAAGGCCGGGCTGCGATTTTCTCTGGACCAATTTTATAAGGATGTCCTAAGGTACCATCGAATTTGCGTTGCCTAAGTGCATCCGAACTCTTGACGAACTCTGTTGGCCTTCAGAGGATTATGCCAAACTAAAGGACTCGAGCCCACAATGAAGGTCTTCGCTGAACTACACAAACTTGCTCAACAAAAGGACGACGAATTTTGGTTCTTCCAAGCAAAGCCGCGCTGTGGGATCTTCACCAATCTGCCTTCCTTGCTAAAAAATTGGAAAGATTGGTTCTTTATCCTTCGGAGTAAAGATCCACGCGGCTTCAAGGGGATCCCATGAAATTGGAATTATTTGGCCGAAAGGCCCGAGAAGAAGATCGAAAAACAACTGAACATAAATGTACATGAGATCAAATAATCTTGAAACATTTATTTGGAAAGCAACTTGGACCATTGTCGAGTTCAGAAAAGTGACCTGTGATCAGGCCACAATTAAAGTAACTTATTGAGATTGAGTAATGTTTAGATCGGAAATCCATCCAAGAAAATAACATTTTTATGAAATTAAAACTGTATTACAGCTTTTAAAAAGAAAATTATATATTAATTATACAAGTTGTGAATCTAATGGTCAATCAAAATATGGTGTCTACAGTGACTAAAATAATTTTATTTGACTTGGAGGTAGAAATTGTTAGCGTCCAAATTCAATTAGAAATAGGAATTAAATTAGAATTAAGAAATTAGATAAAATAGGAAGCTTAATAGAATTTAAATTATAAAGTTTAATAATTAGAGTCCCAAAGGGACTAGATTTCAGTGGCCTATATATGTGAATAATTAGTTGAATGTTATATTGTATTGTAGAGAACTCACAAAATGGAGAAGTGTTTTGAATTTCGTGAGTTTTGTTTAAGTGATTTTGAGGATAAAAAAATAATTAGTGATTGTAATTATTTTTTCCTTGGTAGTGAATTTATTTGATGGAGTAGGCTTACGTTAAATCACTTTAAATTTTATATTTTTTAATTTGTGCGAATGTAATTTTCACAATAATTTTTAAGTCTCAATTTTAGTATCTATTTTTATTTTAGTGTTAGTTTTAGTCTTGGTTTTAATTTGATTTTGATCAAATTTAATGGTCAACTTTAAAATCCTTTCTTATTTGAAAAACAAAATTTTTGATTTTAAAATCAAACCGAACCAATCAATTTTATTATTCCAATTTGATCAATTTCAATCCAATTTTAATTTCACGGATTTTTTTTACCGAGATCCGATTCATCATGGACCAAAGATATAAGATATATGATATGATAAGACCCACTTATTAAATATATTAATTGCACATAATCGTATCTTGAATCGATAATGAACCAGGTTTAGGTAAGAATTTCCCTTAATTCAAAAAATGTTGGGATCTTCATGCTCTTCGGTCAGTTTTCCATGATGCCGAAATTAAGAATATTCCCAGCATCCCATTGATTACTCTAACGAAGAAGATCGGTTGATATGGGATCACACTCGAGATGGGAACTACACAGCTAAATCAGGGTGCTACGTAGCAAGGCATCTTAAACTCCATAACTCTAGCTCAAACTTGGTTGGCCTTGGTCCTAATGCAAGTCTCAGCAGTGCCAAGTTTTGGGAAGACTTGTGGAACACTCCTGTACCTGATAAATTATCCATCTTCCTGTGGAAACTGTCGGGAGAGCTTGCCATCAAAAGAAATCATTAGTAGAAGGGTTCCCAACTTTGCGGCGGAATGCAATTTTTGAGCAAGACCAGAAACGACAAAACATCTGTTTTTCACGTGTCCAAGGGCTGTAGAAATTTGGTTAAACTCACCTTTCAGACTGAGGTCTTCTTTCATTAGTGCAACTTCGATGATTGATTGTTGGCTTCAGCTTAAAGAGGGTATCAAAAGTCGCACAGCTGACAACTCTTCTGAATCTCATTCCTTTTCTGCCGAGGCAGATTTGGAAAAGGCCTAATGCCTTGACTTTTCATAACTAACGAATTCATTACCAACAAGTCATTTCAGCAGCTCTTAAACATCAAGAAGACTACGTGGAAGCTCAAGTTCAACATGTTCATCATCAAGAAGAGCATCAGCCTCGTAACTCTTGCGTTCCACCACCTCCAACTATCATCAAAATTAATTTTGACGCTGCTGTTAACAAGAACAAAGGAATTGGAGCAGTAACAGTTATTGCTAGAGATCCTGTTTGTTGGAGTTGCAAACGCTTCAAAAATATTGATGACTTGCTTGTTTTGGAAAGTTTGGCATGCAGGGAGGCAGCTTCCATTGCTGCTAACAGGAGGTTAAACCGATCAATCATAGAAGGGGATGCTAAGAATGTCATTCTCAGCTGCAATGGATGACACCTCCTACTCAGATACAAGGGCTGGTCTTAAACATTCAGAATTTGGTTCATGATCTAGAGGAGGTTTCTTTTATCTTCGTGAAAAGGAATTTTAATAGGGTGGCTTACCAATTAGCCTCTGAAGCCCTGTATGATGATTTCTTCATGGCTAATCTCATGAATCAATTTCATTTTGTAACCAATATATTCTTAATGAATTCATCCTTTCGATAAAAACATTTAAAAAAAAAAGTATCAATATAGTTATGATTTAGTTTCCATTTCAAATCCAACCCCATAGCGTTGCAAAGTATAAGCTTTGGTTACAATGAAACAAATTTGGGCTGAAAAAGTAATTGGGCATAAAAGGCCCATTAGTTTATCATTTACCCTTTTTTTTTTAAAATTTTCGTAGAGAATAATTGTAACTGATAAAAAATCTTCTCTCTATATATATGTATATATTTCATGAATTTTTTTTATTTTGATTTCATAAGGTGAAAATTAAATTTTAAAGAGTTGAATGAACAAATAGTAATTTGATATATATGCATAAAGAATAAATAATTTTAAACTTATCTTCAGTATAATTTAATCCTAATTAATAAGGGACTCATATCTTTACCAATTAAATTAACTCTATTGAGTAGTATTATATTATCTTATATTAATATATAATAACATTATTTATTTATAGGATTAATTATTAGATCACATGGCAAAATTTATCATATTAATTTATTTTAATAATGTATTGACTATTTACAAAAAAAAAGATTAAATGTAGTCAAAAGAAAGTAATGATAAAAAGGAATTAACATTTACTAATAAAATGCTATAATAGTAATAATAATAAAAAATATATATATTATCAAAATAATATAAAAAATAAAATAATTAAAGACTTAGTAATAAACAAGTTAAGTTTTTTTTTTTTTTATAAGACGCTATATGATAACAATTAATAAAAGAAAATTGATTTTTTTAAAAAAAATTATTATTTAAATTTGATTTATTGTTAATCTAAGATATGTACAACACGTACAATAAAATTCATATATAAAATGAATACCACTATATATAAATGTAAGTAAATTTTTTCCTCTCTCTACATTCTGATAATAAATAATCTCCATTCATATATGTGGGATGAATTAATGGCCAATGGCAAATGTGTTAAATACCGAACCATGCGCATTACCCTCATAAAAAAGGAAGCCAATTAAAAATATTATGAGAGCTAAGCTAAAGAACAAGGCTTGATGGCTTGAAGGTAGCTTTTAGGAACATGCAAAATATAAATGTGGGGGACAAGGTGCTGTTTCCTGCCACCATGTACACCATTCACGATGCTTTGAGGAACCATCCATTTCCTGCTCATGCCATGCACAGCAAATCTAATAAGTTGCCAACTTTTTGAATTTACTACAATGAATATTGACATCAAACAAAAAATGAAATCTACAATCATATCCCCATTCAATAGGAAGCTCATTAACAGAGGCATTTAGTGGCAATTCAGATTTTAAAATCCAACTTATTTGTTAATTATATTGACCACGTTAATTATATTGCAAATAAGCTCTTTAACACACAATAATCATATATACTATGTAGTGTAATTTATATGTTGGTTATTATATTTTAGAACTTTGTCATATCAAATCATGTGCTATTTAATTTTCAATTGTATTATTTATATAATTCATATGTGATTAAGCCATTATTACACACAGTTTAATTTCAATTAGATCTTATTAGAAAGATCGATAGCTATTAAAAATTGGTTATATCAAATTATGTGCTATTTAATTTTCAATTATATTATTCATATAATTCATAAGTGATTAAGTTATGATCACGCACAATTTAATTTCAATTCAATCTCTATTGCCCAAGGTTAAAGACCAACACAGTAAAATGTGATTAGATTATGCTTAAAGCTACATCATCTGCTTCATCATGGCCGTAGATTTTGTGATTAAGCTACATCATATCTCTCTCCCTCTTACACTTTGTGATATAGACTTCAATTTATATATTTGGATATTTATTATATACAGATTAAATAGTTCAGCTTTGCAAAACCGTAGGTAATACAATTATGTAATTGAGACCATTGATTAATGGTGGTCACATCACATAAAACATATGGGACTTGTATCAATTAATGTGACATTTTTTTTTTAAATTTTTATGTTTAGACTTTTCTTATATTGAAATATGATAAATTTTAAAAATAATTTAAATTGGATGCATGAAATTTTTTGAAACATGGGTCAAATTTAGGACCACAACGGGTAAATGGTTCATTAGTCTGAATTAAATAAAAATCTTTTTGTGGAGAATCAGTTCCTAATTTAAATTAGAATTGATAATTTGATTAGATATAAATTATGTCACGACTCAACCTATGGGCCGAACCGGCACTAGAACCTGGATCAGCCTAAAGCTCCCTAGACCCGTAGTAAGGCTAACTATTCCTTAACCCATGACCAGTCCCATAATTTAGGCCCAATATGCATATAAAATAATTTAAATTAAACTGTTATAATTTTATTTCGGGCCAACTTTAGCCTAGCAATTATCCAAAACTAAAATTAGAGGAGCCCAGCTCAACCCTGTTACATCATTTACAAACTATTCAAGACTCATAAAAAAATTTTCATTTGTTAATATAAAAACTTAAATTCATGAAGTCCCTGATAGGATTAATGCTACTACTAGTACATGCGGAGTTCTAAATTACGAATTTAGATAATAATAATACAGTTAAAAAATTTTTATTTTCATAACCTGCGGAGAAAGGAACAGGTTATTTTGAAAAAGGTCTTCTCCTGTAGCCTGGAAAAATATGGTGAACAGGAGTGAGCGTTCGACTCAGAAAGTAAAATATCAATTTTAACCATAATCTCTATAGCTATCTAAAGCTAATGCACCATGTGGAGTGAAATATAACATAGTCATAAATTTCATACAAATCACATCAAAAAGGCAATTTGGAGCACTCACACACCCAACACTGTCAAACAATACATATATGGGAGCTGATCCCCTATACAGCTCTCTTAATCCAACCTGTGCTAGCGAAGAACTCAAGCCGGACTTTCGCTTAATAAACTAAATCGGGGTCCCAGCGAAGAACTCAAGCCGTGTCTACCCCGAAGGACCGGGTCCCAGTGAAGATCTTAAGCCGTGTCTATCCGTCATGTCCATAGCCAACACCATACCACACGCACGCTAACTCATGCACACTGCTCCAAATTACCACAACAACATCCATGGCACTTTAACAGTTGTGAATGCAACATAAAACGTGCCTAGAGTTTAACTACATAGATACATATTTATAAGTGATGCATGGGCATACTTAAACATATAATAATATCGAAATTATAATTAAAATTAATATTTTACTCACAGAACACCGAGGACTATTGTGGCTGCTGGATGGAGGAAAATAGCAGGCATCGATCACCTAATAATTAAATTATAAATTTATTAGTACTAAGTCAAAATAAAAATTTAAAGAGACAATAGACAGCCTAATTCATGTCGAAAATCCGGCAGAATTTCTCCTATACCTGGGACCTACCCAACCTAAAAAAGGCCTCAAAATACACTTCTATATATGCCAATCACACAATCACAACTCAATCACATCACAAGGCCCCTCCTGGGCCCACCCAAATAGTCAACAATACACAATTTGGAAAATTATAATTTAGCCCCCATAACTAGTCCTTTTGCAAAAACTACCCAAACGAGCTCTAAAAATTCTAAAATTTTGCCCCGCGGTCCTTAATAATATTATAAGGCTATTGCAAAAAAAAATTATAATTTTCTGATCATCCATGAATATTTTATGAATTTTATTCTAAATCAGTATTAGCCGAAAATGAGCAACTTAGAGTTTGGGTTTACCTATGCCAATTCTGACACCTGAGACGTGTCCAGAACGCCTAAAAATGCTAGGATTGACTATAATATTAACCACGTTCTGAGACGGGCCATCGGGCAGCCTGATCTAGCTGAAAATGCTATCCCGACGCCGGTAAGCTATCCTCGATTCGATTGTACCTAAATTAAGTCCAAATTGTGTTAATAATTATTATAAAATTATTTTTAAATTTTGAGAATCGAAAAAGTTCGAAAATCTCACCAAACGATCTGGACCGTTCGATTATCTCCTTTTTCAAACGGTGTCCGATCAGAGCGGGAGCAATCCTATCTCGAAGATCTCATCGTCTTGAGTCCATCGGTGGCCTCGAATTTTCGATTCGACTGTCGGATCGCCAGAAAAGTGACCAAAAACTGAGAAACCCATATGATTTTCTTCCAACTTTCCATCATTGGTTCTCTTTCCTCCGGCCACCAAACGGGGTGCCACTGTTCTCATCTGAAAGTTTATCATCTTGGGAGTCTGTGGCACTTGAAATCACCTGGAATGGCTGCCAGAGTCGGCAGGGGCGACGCCGCAAAGTCGGGCCCCTGTCACGCGCTCTCCCCCTCTCCTCTCTTTCCTCTCTCCTTCTCTCTCTTTCTGTGCCTCCTGCTCAGTGCTGTTGCCGTCTGGTGGTTGTTCCAACACGGGGAAAGGCCGGCAGTACCTCATCGGCACTGATGCTGGCCGGTTGGACGAAAATGGGTGGGGGGGGGGGGGGAGAGTAGAGTCGGGGAGAGAGAGTTGGGGGGGGGGCTGCTATGTTTTAAATTTCTGGGTTTTTTTTTTTTAACTTCTAATTATACTATTAGTCCTCCAACTTTTTAGGAGTTTACAATTAGGTCCAAAATTATTTTATTATGTTAAAATTTAATAAAATTCTAGTAATGATAAAAATAAATATAGTATAGGAAAATTTAATTATTTTATTCTCATTTACTAAATTAACTTTAATTAATTTATTTATTATTACTTTATTTATTATTATTATCTTCCTTTATTTTAAAATTAGTTCAAATAAATCCTATGATATTAATAACATAATATTTCCTTTTTATTTTATTTATAATTTAAAAATTTTTGGGTTGTTACATTCTTCCCCCCTTAAGAAAAATTCGTCCTCAAATTTACGAATAAACAAGAGATAAGGAAAATAATATTATTAGAACAAGTATAATCATTACTCCTACGGCTATGCAGAGATTGGTAAAACATTTATTCTTTAAGCTCTCTGATTCTACTATAGTGTCCTAACTGTCATCATCTCTTCCTAGAGATACTCTTATCTCTTGGCTATTCATTGACCATTTTTCTCACATCTCAAGTATTCACTATATCTCCACTACTCTCGACTTGATATCTGATAACTTTAATCAACTTTGGCGCTTACCTCACTTTTATTACGCCCTGACGTGTCTCTTGGTGACTTCAGTCCTCATTCCTTTGTTTCAATAATCTCTGTTTCTCCAAAACATGACTTATGTTCCTTATCCTAGCCATCCTATGAGTAGCTTTCCTGTAGCACCTAATCTAGGCATCTTGTTCGAGATCTTCACTCTTCTTATGACCTCAATGGTCAATACCTATAAATCTTCTCACTCCCATAATACTTCAAATTTTTAATCTCTTTTGTGTCATTACTAAGGTAATTAGACCGACCTCTATCCATCTTATATAACTAGTTAGGTAGAGTTCCATCCAAGGGTCAAGTGTACTATTTATTAACATTAGAAAGTGAACTGGGTCTCTTCTCTTATATAACAAAAGTGTTTATATTCCCTGACAACTCAATCCATGCGACTTTATCATTTCCCACTCCTCCTCCAGAATGGGAATATGCTGACTTTCTCCTAAAGCTTCTTATTGTGTTGCCTGCTTCTGATACATTGGTACTTAGATCGAGGCTCCACTACTCCTTTAATCTATCATCTCATAATTATAACTAGCTTTATCGAGCTTTCTTCTTGTCCTTTGGATCTTATCCACTTACTTTTCCTATTTCTGCTATCGTTGATATCTTTTTAACATGCTATACTTATTTCTTAATCTCAGTCCTATCTCACCCTTACAACTTTTTCCTTCAAAGATGTCCATCACATCATCAACTTTAACTTTCTTTTTATTTTTTAGTCTTATCTTGATTACTAGTTCCATTACTTCGAGAATTCTAACCTTATGATTTACTCCTACCAGCATATTCTTCACCTTATGTGACACTCATAATTAACTATAGAAAATTCTCCTTGTATCCCCTTTTCCAACTTAACTATCAGAACATTATCATTCCCTACCAGCCTTAGTAGAAAATTACTCATCCTGGATGGATAGGAGCCCCAGAACTATAAGTTCCATCTGAACTAACACGGCTGTGGGAAATATGTGCCATGCCTTAATTCCAAACAAGATACTTCACATGTTCATTCTCCTTAATATAATCACATATACTACCCATACTTTCTAAACTTCAAACTCAAATTACCCATCAGCAACAATTTCATCTATCGAAACTCATCCACAAATAGTACTTCCTCTAGCTCATAGTTTAAAACGGTTATAAGCCTTGGTAGCTAACTCCATTTGACTCCTGTCACTATTCTGATCGTCCTTTCATACTTAACACTAGGTATGCACTTATTGTCATTCTCATATCAGGAAATTGTGTATGAATTGGTGCCTAGCAAACTCTCAAATAACTAGGTCTCCTTAACTCAGTCTCTATTCCTTATATAACCCTCTAGAACCAAAAGCACGAGCAAAACTTGAAAAGAAAGAAAAATATCCTCTTATATTCAACTACGTCCATTGTCATATAGTAATGTTTAACCTACGTTTCTTGGTCTTTCTCTTCAAATTTCATCCTCTCCTAGCACAATTATGCTCTACCTATAAGGTTTCATCTGTATAAACCCTTTACCGTACCATTGTCCTTCCTAACATAATATTTTATAATTTATTAACTTTACTTATACTCGACCAATAATTCATATCTATCATTGTTTATATTGTGCCCTTAACTTTTGTTGAATCCTGAAAGATTTCTCTCACTAATAGATTCTTCCAGCACTAATTCCACCCTTATCTATGGTCATTAATTTGATCCTTGAACTTTCTAGTGATTTATAACCACCCATACTTGTCACTTTTCGTTCTACCCCTACTATTGTTCTATCGTTATTGCTTCACTGCAAAGTGATTTTGTTGGTCACACTAAAAATGTTTGCCTGACATTCATAATGAACCTCTAACTACCTTCTCACTATCTCAAAAGTCTAACCTAAAGCCTCTGTGTCATTATCTATCATTCTTTTCCTCTCATCATACCTATTTGATCCCTTAGATTGACTTTTATTCAACTTACTACTTAGTAACTTCTTTTTCTCTGCCTAATCTTCTTGATACTGTTAACAAGTTAAAAGAATCTTGCCCCATTGCTATCCACTTCACTTTAGGAATAAGGAATAGATAGAGTATGATCCAAACATGCAACTCCAAGCTCTATATTTTAGCCCCTGGCACTACCTCAACAACATCATGCTATGAGTATCACATTACTAGATTCTATACCTCCATCACTATTCTCACTAATGTGGTTCCATTTTGGGTTCTCCATCCTTGTCATTTACCTTGCCAAGAATAACACTTAGCCTACCCTATATCTTAACTTGTTCCTTTTAATTATTTCCTTTGTCTTACCCAAAATAGAACTTGACTATTCTATCCCTGGTTTCATTCTTCTTCGTAACATGACAGCTGTACTTGCTAACTATATCTTTCAGAGTCTCTACCGCATTATCACATGTCTATGCTACTCAAATTTGGTCCTTTGACCACCCTAGCTAGTACTTCCACTGGCATTTAGATTATATTGTATCTGCAATCAATTGTCCAAACTTTCATTATGCACTTTCTCTATCCATTGGCCTTATGTGATTTATCTTCGCTAATTTATTACTCTTAAGACTATTATAATTAGATTATACTATTGTTTTGAACAATATGATGTTGGAAAGGAACTCAGGAAATTGCAGTCACACCTTTATTGTATGATCTCTATTCTTATCCTTTAGCTTACATAATACCCTTACAACCTCAAGAACTGATTCTGCAGCAATTTTATTTATTTGTTATTATTATAATTATTATTATTATTATTTTCCATGTTTACTCAATTAGCCAAAACTTAAAATACCGGGCACCCAAACCCGTCATCCAATTCAAAGGATTTACATCCATCATGATCTAATTATATATGATTCCTATAATGGAACTTGTATGAATCTCTAGAATACCCGAACCAACTATTCTCTATCACAAACTACAGTCCCATCTGGGGCACTATTTTGTTGATACCATTATTAGTAATAAACTTCGATCCCTTCTGAAAAGATAGGACTATACCCTAACTTACTGCAATAAAGGTACTACATTTATCACCTTGCCAAAACCATGTCAAATTAATGACTCTCCTATCATATCATAGCTCTGTAAATCATCAATTCATAGTTCTGATCTTCTCTAGGTAGTAGGGTTGTACTTTACACCTTACTGATACACACAAGGTATACTATTCTCACTAAGCTCTAAGCAAAATGTCTGTCGTACTGCAAAAAACCATCCAAAATTCAATACCGAAGCCTAGATGGTCTCACTCTATAAATGTCACCTTTACTTTGCAACTAATCCGCAACCTCTGGTCTGATGGCAACTCTTGATGTAACTTTAGCTCATGCTAGGGTAACTGAGCCACTGACTCCAGTTATCTCCCAACTGTGACCTTTCAATATTCTAACTCTAGACTCTTAACCAGGAGTTCCCAACTTCTCTACAGATATAGAACTCTGTTCTAGTATAACTGTACCAAAACAGAGGCTATCCGCAAACACCCTCATTATGGAGCACCACGGGGATGCAGGCAGCTCTACACAATAATCTCATATTGGTACTGTAATCTGTAGCTTACAGAGCAGACATCGAGAATATTGTATAGTTACTATGATACGTCCTAACAGACTAGGTCTCCTAATCTCTTATCTCTCTTGAATCTACTATTGTCAGAAACTTACTCTGACTGGGTCATCCACTGACGATTGCCAGTAGTGGTATCCTCATCCTTATCTAGGGCAACTATACTTTCAAGACTCACCTTTATGTACTCGTGCCTTGCACAACATGGGCACACCATTTAAACCCATACTGTAAAATTATAGTATTTATTGGAGTACGTGTTTCCATGGTAGACCTCAATACGTCTGCTAAATCTATTTCACGTTTCTATGTACTCCACGAAAATCAAGATACTAACTGAGGTACTCTTATATTTTCCGAGGTATAACGCAAAATCTAGAAACAAAGAATTACAGAAAAAGACAAACAGAATCCTATACTCCGCATGTAACATTATAACAAGACTCCTTTTACACTCCTAAGTATATTCTTTCCCATGAATCTGGAGCCTAAGCTCTGATACCAACTTTGTCACGACCCAACCTATGGGCTAGACCGGCACTAGGACCTGGGCCAGCCTAAAGTCCCCGAGGCCCGTAGTAAGCCTAACTATTCCTCAACCCACAACCAGGCCCACAATTTAGGCTCAATATGCATATAAAATAATTTAAATTAAAATGTTATAATTTTATTTCAGGCCAACTTTAGCCCAGCAATTATCCAAAACTAAAATTAGGGGAGTTCAGCTCAACCCTGTTACATCATTTACAAACTATTCAAGACTCATAAAATTTTTTTCATTTGTTAATACAAAAACTTAAATTCATGCAGTCCCTGACAGGATTAATGCTACTACTAGTACATGCGGAGTTCTAAATTACGAATTTAGATAATAATAATACATTTAAGAAATTTTTATTTTCATAACCTGTGGGGAAAGGAACAGGTTATTCTGAAAAAGATCTTCTCCTGTAGCCTGGAAAAATATGATAAATAGGAGTGAGCGTTCGACTCAGAGAGTAAAATATCAATTTTAACCATAATCTCTATAGCTATCTAAAGCTAATGCATCCTGTGGAGTGAAATGCAACATCATCATAAATTTCATACAAATCACATCAAAAAGGCAATTTGGAGCACTCACACACCCAACATTGTCAAACAATACATATATGGGAGCTGATCCCCTATACAGCCCTCTTAATCCAACCTGTGCCAGAGAAGAACACAAGCTGGACTTTCGCTTAATAAACCAAATCGGGGTCCCAGCGAAGAACTCAAGCCGTGTCTACTCCAAAGGACTGGGTCCCAGCGAAGATCTCAAGCCTTGTCTACCTGCCCTGTCCATAGCCAACACCATACCACACACACGCCAACTCACGCACACTGCTTCAAATTACTACAACAACATCCATGGCACTTTAACAGTTGTGAATGCAACATAAAATATGCCTAGAGTTTAACTACATAGATACATATTTATAAGTGATGCATGGGCATGCTTGAACATATAATAATATCGAAATTACAATTAAAATTAATATTTTACTCACAGTACACCAAGGACTATTGTGGCTGCTGGATGGAGGAAAATAGCAGACATTGATCACCTAATAATTAAATTATAAATTTATTAGTACTAAGTCAAAATAAAACTCTAAAGAGGCAGCAGACAGCCTAATTTATGCAGAAAATCTGGCAGAATTTTCTCTATATCTGGCTTACCCAACCAGAAAAAGGCTTCAAAATACACTTTTATATTGCCAATCACACAATCACAACTCAATCACATCACAAGGCCCCTCCTGGGCCCACCCAAATAGTCAACAATCCACAATTTGAAAAATTATAATTTACCCCCATAACTAGTTCTTTTGCAAAAACTACCCAAACAAGCTCTAAAAATTCTAAAATTTTGCCCCGCAGTCCTTAATAATATTATAAGGCTATTGCAAAAGAAATTATAATTTTCTGATCATCCAGAAATATTTTATAAATTTTATTCTAAATCGGTATTAGCCGAAAATGAGAAACTTGGAGTTCGGGTTCACCTATGCCAATTCTGACACCTGGGACACATCCAAAATGCCTAAAAATGCTAGGATTGACTATAATATTGGCCACATTCTGAGACGGGCCGTCGGGCAGCCGGATCTGGCTGAAAATGCGATCCCGACGCTGGTGAGCTATCCTCGATCCGATTGCACTAAATTAAGTCCAAATTGTGTTAATAATTATTATAAAATTATTTTTAAATTTTGAGAATCGAAAAAGTTTGAAAATCTCACCAAACGATCTGAACCGTTTGATTATTGCCTTTTTCAAATAGTGTCTGATCGGAGCGGGACCAGTCCTATCTCAAAGATCTCGTCGTCCTGAGTCCATCGGTGGCCTCGAATTTTCGATCTGACGGTCGAATCGCCGGAAAAGTGATCGAAAACCGAGAAACCCATATGATTTTCTTCCAACTTTCCATCGCCGGTTCTCTTTCCTCCGGCCACCAAACCAGGTGCCACTGGTCTCATCTGAAAGTTCATCATCTTGGGAGTCCATGGCACTTGAAATCACCTGGAATGGCCGCCAGAGTCGGCCGGGGCGACACCGTAAAGTCGAGTCCCTGTCGCGCACTCTCCCTCTCTCTTCTCTTTCCTCTCTCCTTCTCTCTCTTTCTGCTGCCTCCTGCTTGGTGCTGTCGCCATCTGGTGGTTGTTCCGACAAGGGGGAAGGCCGGCGGTACCTCGCCGGCACTGATGCTGGCCGGCCGGACGGAAATTGGGGGGGGGGGGGGGAGTAGAGTCGAGGAGAGAGAGTGTGGGGGGGGGGGGGCGAGGGGGAGGCAGCTGCGTTTTAAATTTCTGGGTTTTTTTTTTAACTTCTAATTACACTATTAGTCCCTCAACTTTTTAGGGGTTTACAGTTAAATCCAAAATTATTTTATTATGTTAAAATTTAATAAAATTCTAGTAATGATAAAAATAAATATAGTATAGGAAATTTTAATTATTTTATTCTCATTTACTAAATTAACTTTAATTAATTAATTTATTATTACTTTATTTATTATTATTATCTTCCTTTATTTTAAAATCAGTTCAAATAAATCCTATGATATTAATAACATAATATTTTTTTTATTTTATTTGTAATTTAAAAATTTTTGGGTTGTTACAAATTAATTTTAAGAAAAAAAAATAATTGTTGAATTAACTAAATTTAGATCAAACCAAACTTAAAATCGCCAAAGTTAGAATCAAACTAATTCCTGCAATCTAATCCAAGTTAGCTCCTTTGAGGATTAAAGCTGACTCGTAGGAATGGCAACGGAATAGGTTGGGAGCGGGGATCATTCCTCTTGTCCCCAATACATAAAAATTCGGGGGCGAGGAGGGTTTTGCTGTCAAAATTTTTCTTTTTTGTTTTTTTTTTTTATTTTTTATTTTATTTTATTAGTATACAATATAAATTTATTTATTAAAAAATAAATTTTAAGTTGGAAACATATGTTTATACATAACTTTAATAGTATATCTATAATTTTTTTTGTTAAAATTATAATATTTAAATACATAAATATATATAAAAAATAATAATATGTAATTGTAAAAGAAGAGTTATGGAGTTCATAGCAAAGAGACTTTATCTCCATCCCCACCCTGCATAATATTGAAATCAAGGTAAGATTGAAGAAAATTAATCGGATTCGGGGTGACTAGTCGAATCGAGTTCGAGAATAATTATTATCCCTACTAACCCTTGTTCCTTTCTACACATGCATTGACATATATCTTATAACTTTATAATCTACATATATAAATATTAAATCATTTAATTGTAAAATATAATTAAAAACATGATAATAAAAAGGTATTTTATGGAGATAATATCTATATTTTTATAGTATATAGTTAGTAAGGATAAAATTACTCAAATATTTCATGTCAAAATAATAAATAAGGAGAAGTGTAATATACTTAAATAATTAAAAAATATAAATTTACTTACATATGATATTTTATCGGTTTGCAATTAGTCATTTGTATTGAACTCTAAAAGAAAAAAATAGAAACCTGACTTGTGACAATATGATTCTATTTCGTCTTATTATGAAAGATCATACTATTGAAACTCAGTATGCTTAGTGTTATTAATGGAGAAGAGGAAGAGAAATAGACTTTTGCAAATAAAATAAGTTTAATATCAATTAATATGATATAAATTAAGTGGATATTGGAATTAGTTAGTAGCCGGAGATATTAATTGAAGAAAAATAATAAAATTTAAATTTCAAAAAATAAGAAAAATTTAAAATAAATTAAAAGCACTAAAAAATAATGTTCTCCATAGAAATAAAAATTAATTAATTTATTGATTTAAGATGATGAATCCATTTGCTATGTGAGTGAAAGAATATAAATATTGAGATGAATCCATATGTTATGTGGGTGAAAGAATATAAATATCGAGTGTAATGAATAATTTTTCAAAAAATAAATAACTTAAAATAGTTTATGAGGTTTGAAAAATGATTTTAAGTCATGTTTGGCATTAAGTTTCAAAATCTGAAATTGCTTTTCTGAATAAAAATATTATTTTAGATGCCATTGAGAAAAGTAATTTGAAAAAAATTATTTTATTATTTTTAATCAAAATATTTTTTAATCAAAATATCATTCTTATGATTAAAATTAATTAAATTTAATTTTTAAATATTTTTTAACACTCTCCAACTAGTATATTTAAAAAAGTGATTTTCTGGATAATAGTTTTAACATCAATACTAAACACACCTTTAAATAGCTCACAAGTCATTTATGATTAAAATAATCAAATAAAATAAATAAATAAATAACAAACACACCTGAAAGAGAAACAAAATTTTCATTTCACAATATCACACAACCTCAACTGCTGTACAATGCATATTTGGCAACATCTCTAGTAAATCCACCGTTAACATGGACGCCTTGGGCTTTGAGACCCGGCCGGAACGTTCCGTTGAAAAGGCAGGCTTCACCGTTGTTCTTTCACAATTGCCCAGCCATTTTGCTTGCATGTATCTTTGTTTTCTCCATGGCCCCAAGTGCATTTTCTTTTCTTTCATGCACTTCTTAGCTGCCGAGCATAAGATCTTTATTACTGTGTTTAATCTTTCGCTTTTTCCCACGAACAACTCCGGTAATCGTCGGACTAGCCGATTGTACTCCTCGTTTGCTTTTGCCATCTCGAACTCAGCCTGGAAATTTAATTCAATTATCACCCTCACCTCCCCTTTTTTAGAATTTGAATTGTCTATTACATCCAAAAACGTGTGTTCCCCTGCAGAGTATAGAGACTAGCTAATTAATATCAACTTGAAACTTCATTAATAATCTGAAAATCGTATTTAGAGTACTGTAGATGATCTTTAACTATTTTTTTACCTGATGGGATATCTGGAGAACTTCTCCATTTAGATTTGCAAATGGCACTATTATAGCCTGCATTTCGGAGGTGGCCAGAGATTTCTGTCATCAAACAATTCCGGCAGCCACCTACCATTGATCTTCCACAACCACAGATTGTTCCTGCCATCTGAATTTCCTTTATTGCTTCTTTAGTAACATTTCTAATCCCTGATTCCAAGGAGCTAGTCCTGCATAAGCTAGCCTGGACACAACCGTGTAATTAAGCCGGGTGTTTTTGGGTTCAGTAGTCGACAAAATATTAAGTAAAAGTGAATTATGGGAATGAATTAATTACTTACTTGTAGAAGCTGGTGTTGTTTCTCCCAAAAGTTCTTGTCCTCTTCAACACTTCCATTTTCTGATCTCTCTTCATCTTCTTCATCTAATGCTTCATTTTCCCGACACTCCTCGCTGCTAGTACTTCCCTGCAATGATTCTTCATGACTATCTTCAAGAAACCCGAAAATCATATCGGAGAAATTCGCCGCCAGTTGGTCATGAAACTGTAGTTCATAACCATCGCCGGCGAAATTCTGTTGATAAATTGGGATTCTAATTCTTGCACTAGGCATGGTTTTGTTTTTGTTCGAATTAGCTGCTTCGTTCAAGACAGGGAATGTGTTGATTGGAAAATGGATAGGGAAAATTCCTTTATACCTAAGATTTGGGGTTGCTGTCGGACCCAGTAGCCAACGTGGACCAACGGCCCGCTGCGCACATGGAGGTTATTTCTTCTTCCTACGTGGCTTTTAATAATTGGGTAATGCTAATCAGACAGCCAGATCCACGTCAGTCAGCCACAATAATTTCGATCTACTGACCAATCTGGATATACAATGGAGTAGGGTAGGACCATACCCCACGTGATGTGATTGAATGTTCATCTGGCCGCCACGTGGGAGTGATCAGGACGTTGACAAGGAAGTTTATCCGAAAGGGTGGGACCTACTTGTTGGCCACTGAATGATTTCTTGTAATCATACGGGCAGTGGCTTTGTCAGATTTGGTTTAATTTTATCTATTTGACAAAAACGCGGCATCTTGCCAATGGTTCTGCAAATTTCTGAAGTGAAAGACAAGATTCCCATGAATTCTGTAGGGTGTACGAGGACAAAATTGAGGGTATTTTGGTCATAGTGGTAAGGCAATAATTTTGGAATGAGTCAAATGTGGCATCGAATGCCGAAAGCCAAAGCCACACGAGATTATATTAAATATATTCTCTTTTTTTTTAAGAGAAAACAACATGTTGATTGAAATTTAAGTAATTTTTTATATTTAAATAAAAAATAACAAAAAGATACAAAAATTATTTTGAGCTTATATATATAATTAAATAATTTGTTTATCAATGAATATGGATTTTGTTTTTTAAATATAGTCAAAATCCATTAATTGGCAGTCTCTTTCACTTTTATTTGCATTGATAGCCAAACCTCCAAAATCCTACACATTTCTACAAGGTTATTGAGTGTAATAGATCAATCAAGGAATGTGCACTTACTTGGTCAATGGTCTAGGACCTTCTATATCTTATTATTTTTTTAACTAAACAAGAATGTGGTTACAATCATTCCTGAACCAGAAATTCTAGCAAACCTACTCCATTTAGTTTTGATTATATCTCTTTAGTTGCTAGTTAGCTAGGTATCATTTATAGGTAAGCATAAAGAACAGACAAGAGGATTAATTATAAAATATTATTATAGTAGGTACACATACAATCTTATAATTATAATAATAAAAATAAAAAAATATATAATATTTAAGTGGTTTAATCATACGTAAAGCTCATGTTCACAAGTCAGATACAAGATTAAAATTTCTACTATGCTGAAAAGATCAAAAGATATAAAAACTCAGAATCTTTAAACTCTAACTCCAATATATTTTCTGAATTTTTTATAATTTCGTGCCTTTTGCTATCACTTACAAAATATTCTAAATGAAATATAACTTGAAATTTTCGAGTCAGATTACAAATTGAGTCCATAAAAATATGTTTAAAATTCAAACCATGTAAATAACAAATATTTTGAATTTAAGCAAACTTTTTCATTATATCAAGAAGTTTTAATTTTAATAATTAGATATTTTGACTTCTATACTTTTCGATTATATCGTTGATAGTTATCTCAATTGATTATATTACTAGAGGCATGGTAATAAATCATCTATTGGTAGGAAAAAAATATATGCTTCCAATTTTTAATATATAATAATAATTGAGTAAAAAATAAAATAATTTCATCAAATAATAAATTCTTACTATATAT
Source organism: Hevea brasiliensis (assembly GCF_030052815.1). Lineage (NCBI taxonomy): Eukaryota > Viridiplantae > Streptophyta > Magnoliopsida > Malpighiales > Euphorbiaceae > Hevea > Hevea brasiliensis. The sequence continues at coordinate 83,909,594 of NC_079503.1, forward strand.
AATCATAAATATATAATTGTAATCAATGAATTTTCATTTTTTAAAAGTATTACATTATTAAAAAGAATTTTTTTTTTAATATAAGTAATCAAACAATAATTTAATAAGTAACAACTAAGTTCTTGTTGGATTTTACAATTGAGTTTCATAATTTTTATATATATATTTTTATTTTTATGTGATTTGAATTTTAGATATATTTTCATAGACTAAATTATGATTCGATTTGAAAGTTTCATACTACGATCTGATTTGAAAGTTTCATGCTATGATTCGATTAAAATAAAAAGCATGAACCAGTATAAATATTGTAATATTTTACCATTTATGATAAATTGTGAGATATTCGAGAAATGTACTAGGATTCGAGTTTGAGAGTTCTAAATAATTTATTTCACTATTTTTTACTGTAGTAAATTTTTTTTTTCTCTCGTCTTGTTTGTGGACGTAGATCTTACAGTCAAATAATGTAAATCTTGTGTTATTTTTTTTTTATATTATATGGTTGTGTGATTTTGTATGTGTCTAAGATTTACCTGCTTGCTATAACACTTTTTAATAATGTAGGCCCTGTAAGCTATAATGAGCTTTATTTTGATGATAACAAAACTTAATGAAATATAAATTAACCCTTTGTGCATAAGTATTTGAAGTAATTTTATAGGTCATAAAATGCAAAGACACTGATGGAAGGACTATTCTATTGACATGGCTGATATAAAAGGAGTTTATCATCTTGTATAACACAAGACGAATCAAAGTCCATGAAGAAATAGGATAGAAATTAAGTTCCTAGGTCCATTGTACAATATTGGAGAATTTATGCCATTTGAGACCTAAAATCAATTTTGTTTTTAGATTTAAGAGTTTAGAAAGTGTTTTTATATCATTTCTAAGGTTTTTGAATGGTCAAAATAATTTTTACAACCTTTCTTCAAAAACTCAAAATTTCAATTTTTAAGTCAGGCAATAGCGAAATTAGTTAACGTTGCGAAAATTAGTTAACTAGTTTTGATGTCTAAAATTCTCTGTCTTACAAAACTAGTTAACTGGTGAAAATTTTAGTTAACTATTTTTATGATCTGACCTGACTCAACTCTGCTGCACGACTTTCTAAGTAATAACGGCTAGTTTTTTGAAAATTAAAGAGCCGTTAGACACACTCTCCAGCAGACGTTTTTGGCAATGAAAAGCACCTATAGAAGGCATCATTTACTACAATTCTAACTAATGAAAGTGCTCTTATTCATAGTGAATTTATTGTGGTTTTTAAAGCTTTCATTCAATTACTCTTGAGCTTGAGTAGCAAATCTTCTCTCTCAATCTTCTAGCATTAAATTCTGTATCTGAGAGTTATTGAGAGTGATTTCTTCTACACCAAAACCTATTTAAGGTTGTGTAAGTGTGAGGACACACTTGTGTAAGGTTTTCAAGCACCTTGTGAAGCTTGTGGGAGGTTTTCAAGCACGTTGTGAAGCTTGTGGTCTTTTGTGGGAAGCAAAGACGTTGTAAAGGTCCTCAAGCACCTGGGAAGCTTGCTTATATTGTAAAGGCTTTGAATCTTGCCTGTTGAAAAGATCAAACAGTGGAATGACTCTCAAAGTGGGACTTTGGGAAGAGTGGATGTAGGCTAAGAGAGGCGAACCACTATAAACATTGTGTTTGATTCTCTTTTTCCCTTAACTCTTTAATTTTCAGCACTTTGATTTTCTGATTATATATTGAATGTGTTGAGAATTTATTTATTGAGCTAATATTGCAAACTCTGAATTTTATGTGAGAAAATACACTTGATATTAAGTAATTATTTTTTGTATGAACTAGTATTTGTGCATAACTTGATTGATTACTTAAATTACACCCTAGGAACAGAGTTATACACATACATAGAAGTGCAAAGCCTCAATTTTTCATTAAGTCTAGAGCAAGGGCTGAAAAATTGTCTAAAGTGTCCAATTCACCCCCCTCTTGGTCACTTTCTTTGGGACAACAAATTGGTATCAGAGCTTGTCTCTCTTGCTTGAGGTTTAAACACCTTAGAGAGATCCTATAATGACTGGCACATCTAACACAGCTGGTATCCCTGCACCTTTAGCTGAAGGACACTCTATCACTAGACCACCTTTGTTTAATGGTTCTAATTATTCTTTTTGGAAAGTAAGGATAAGAAACTTTATTCAATCTGTTGATATTGAAGCATGGCAAAGAATTGTTAAAGGTCCTGAAATTCCATTAAAATTGCATGTTGATGGTTATCGAGGAAAAGTAGAAGAAGAATATAATGAACTTGATTGGAAGAAAGTTTTTTCAAATGCTAAAGCTTTAAACATTCTTCATTGTGCACTTGATGCAACTGAGTATAATCGTATTTCAGGTTGTACATTTGCAAAAGAAGTGTGGGATAAACTTGAAGTCACATATGAAGGGACTAATCAAGTGAAGGAATCAAAAGCAAATAGGCTTGTTCGGGAATATGAACTATTTGAGATGAAACCTGGAGAAACCATTGTAGAAATGAGCACAAGATTTACTGATCTGGTGAATGTTCTCAAAGCTCTTGAAAAAGAATTCACTGAAGAAGAGTTAGTCAAGAAAGTCTTGAGGTCACTACCTAAATCATGGGAAACAAAAGTTACAGTGATCTTTGACACCAAAGATTTCTCCAAGTTCACTTATGATGAGCTTATTGGTTCTCTTATTGCTCATGAAATGCTTTATGACAAGAGCAAGAGCAATGTAGATGATGAAAAGAAAAAGAGAGGAATTGCCTTAAAGTCAAGCCAAGAGGATGAATTAAGGAAAACTATAGCTTTTAAGGCTGCCTCAAGTGACAGCTCCAATAGTTCAAGTGAGGAAGATGATCTTGCCATGATTACAAGAAGATTCAAGAAAGCATTCAAAAAGGGAGGTTCGAGATATAAGAAATTCCTAAAGAAGTATTCTCCCAAAGGTGAAACAAGCAAGGATCAAAGTGAGATTAAATGCTTTGAATGCAATAAACCTGGTCACATCAAGCTAAATTATCCTAAACTGAAAAGGAAGAATTCAAAGGACAAGAGCAAGAAAGCCTTGGTTGCTGGTTGGATGGATAGTGATGATTCCTCAAGTGATAACTCTAGTGATAAGGAGGTTGCACACATTTGTCTCATGGCTCTAGAAAAGGATAAACCAGAAAGTTCCCAACAAAGAGAAATCAACACTGAGGTTAATAATTCTGACTCTCTTAGTATTGAGGATTATGAAGAAGCATTTGCCAAATTATATGAAGAATACAAAGTTTATAAGAAAAAAAGTTCTGCTTTAAATAAAGAAATTGCTTCCTTAAGAGCTGAAAATGATTCTATGAGCATTATTGTACAAGAAAATAAGTTTTATAAAAATCAAATGCTCTTGTTTGATGAGCTGAATAAGGAGTTAGAAGATTCAAAAATTGCTTGTGAAAAACTCATTGAGAAAAATAGGATTTTAAAAACTAAGGTGAAATCTTTGACAAATGATTTAGCTAAATTCACAAATGGCACACAAATTCTTGATACATTACTTGGTTCTCAAAGATTATCAAATCAAAAATCTGGTCTTGGTTATGATGGATTCATGCACTATGGAAAATACAAAAATTTCTTTGTAAAAGTTTCATCTCATTCATTATCAAATGTCATTTGTTTTTATTGTAACCAAAATGGTCATATGGTTAGTCATTGTCCCATAAGGAAAGGTTTCTCAAAAGTAAAAAGGATATGGGTGCCTAAAGGAACAATTCCTAATGTCCCTAACCCTCAAGGACCCAAACTTGCTTGGGTACCTAAGAAATAGTCAATAAATTTCAGGTATGTCTTAGAAGCAAGCAAGAGTGTGAACAATGGTATGTTGATAGTGCTTGTTCAAGACACATGACTGGAGACAAAGAAAAATTCTCAAACCTTACCTTGAAAAGTGATGGACATGTGAGATTTGGTGACAAAGGCAAAGCTTACATCATTGAAAGTGGCTCTATTGGGAAAAATCCAAGCATAAAGGATGTCGCATTAGTTGAAGGTTTGAAATTCAATCTTCTTAGTGTAAGTCAACTATGTGATAAAGGTTACAAAGTTATTTTTAATTCTACACATTGTGAGATTAGAAGTTTGCATAATAATGATACATTATTCATTGCACCTAGAAGTGAAAATGTATATTTGCTTGATTTAAATATTATTGAAAATGGAAATGAAAGATGTCTTGTATCTCTTAAAGAAGATAGTTGGTTGTGGCATAGAAGACTTGGTCATGCTAGTATGCATGTGATTTCAAAACTTTTAAGATATGACCTTGTTAAAGGTTTGCCAAAAATTAACTTTGAAAAAGACCATGTTTGCAAGCATTGTTCTCTTGGGAAACAAGCCAAAGTTTCTTTCAAATCAAAAAATATTGTTTCAACATCTAGACCCCTTGAGTTATTACATCTTGATTTGTTTGGTCCTATTACACCTATTAGTCTTGGTGGTAAAGCGTATACTTTGGTCATAGTAGATGATTACACTAGCTATAAATGGACATATTTTCTTGCACATAAGGATGAAACTTTTAGTGTATTATATCTTTTTGTAAGAAAGTGCAAAGTGAAAAAGGCTTACCCATTTCCTCCATTAGAAGTGATCATGGGAGAGAATTTGAAAACCAATCTTTTGATGAATTTTGTTCAAACAATGGCATTTTTCATAACTTTTTAGCTCCTAGAACCCCACAACAAAATGGAGTTGTAGAGAGGAAAAATAGAACTTTACAAGAAATGGCAAGAACAATGCTTAGTGAACATAGTCTTCCAAAATATTTTTGGGCAGAAGCCATAAACACTGCTTGCTATATCTTGAATAGAGTAATGATTAGGCCAATCTTAAAGAAAACCTCTTATGAATTATGGAAAGGGAGGAAGCCTAATATTTCTTACTTTCATGCATTTGGTTGTAAGTGTTATATTTTGAACAATAAGAAAGATAACCTCAAAAAGTTTGATGTAAAATCAGATGAAGGTATTTTTCTAGGATATTCAATGCATAGCAAAGCTTATAGAGTCTTTAATAGGAGAACTTTGTTAGTTGAGGAAACCATTCATGTTATATTGATGAAACTAACAACTTCTTGGAAAGAAAGATTGTTTGTGATGATGATGAACTAGGTAAAATTTTTGGAAGAAAAAAGGATGAGACTCAAAAGCAACAAAGTCAACCTATTGAGCCCCAAAGTACAATTGGGAATGATATTGACAATAAAGATGCTAATGAGAAAGATCAAGAAGGTGATCAAGAAGTATTGCCCAATATTGAAGAACTCCAAATTGATGAACCACATCATGATGACCTACCTCAAGAATGGAGATATCACAAAGATCATCCCATGGAGGACATAATTGATAGCCCTTCATAAAAGATGATGACAAGAGCTCAACTTTGAAAATACTTTGGTAACGTTGCATTTGTTTCTCAACTTGAACCAAAGTCTTATAATGAAGCTCAAAGTGATGAGAGTTGGATTCTTGCTATGCAAGAAGAACTCAATCAATTTGAGAGAAATAAAGTATGGAAACTTGTTCCTAGACCTAGAAATCATTCTATCATTGGCACCAAATGGGTTTTTAGGAACAAAATGGATGATAAAGGACATGTCATTAGAAATAAGGCTAGATTAGTAGCTCAAGGATATAATCAAGAGGAAGGTATTGATTTTGATGAGACTTTTGCTCCAGTTGCTAGAATTGAAGCCATTAGAATGTTATGTACATTTACATGTTATAAAAATTTTATGCTCTATCAAATGGATGTTAAGAGTGCGTTCTTGAGTGGTTATATTGATGAAGAAGTTTATGTTGAACAACCACCAGGTTTTGAAAACTATGAATTTCCTAATCATGTTTATAAACTCACTAAGGCTTTATATGGATTGAAGCAAGCCCCTAGAGCTTGGTATGAGAGGCTTAGTAAGTTTCTTTTAGATAATGGTTTTCAAAGATGAAAAGTAGACAACACACTCTTCACAAAAACACATAAACATGATATACTTATCATTCAAATTTATGTTGATGACATTATTTTTGGTGCTACTAATGCTTCTCTATGCAAAAGCTTCTCTAAGATGATGCAAAATGAATTTGAGATGAGCATGATGGGTGAACTTACCTTTTTCCTTGGACTACAAATTAAGCAACTCAATGGTGGCATCTTCATTAATCAATCCAAGTACATCAAAGATATGCTAAAAAAATTCAAGATGGATGATTTGAAGAGTATTGGAACTCCTATGAGCTCCACCATCACGTTGGAAAAGGATGAAAAAGGTAAAGATGTTGATCAAAAGCTATTTAGAGGCATGATTGGCTCACTTTTATATTTAACTGCATCTAGACCTGACATTCATTTTAGTGTGTGTTTGTGTGCTCGGTTTCAATCATGTCCTAAGGAATCTCATCTAATTGCTGTTAAAAGAATTTTCAAATACCTCATTGGCACACACTCAATTGGTTTATGGTATCCTAAATGTGACACATTTGATCTAGTTGGATATAGTGATTCTGACTTTGCTGGAAGTAGATTGGATAAAAAGAGTACTTCGGGTACTTGCCAATTCCTAGGTCATGCCTTAGTGTCTTGGCATAGTAAGAAACAAACTTCTGTAGCTCTTTCTACTACTGAAGCAGAATACATTGCTACAGGAAGTTGTGTTGCTCAAATTCTATGGATGAAGCAACAATTAGAAGATTTTGGTATAAAGGTTGATCATGTTCCTATAAGGTGTGATAATACTAGTGCCATCAACCTAACTAAAAATCCAGTCTAACACTCTAGATCAAAGCACATAGAAATTAGACATCACTTTATTAGAGATCATGTTCAAAACGGTGACATTAAGTTAGAATCTGTTCCTACAGAACAACAACTTGCAGATATTTTTACAAAACCATTAAATGAGGAAAACTTTTGTAGAATTAGAAGATAACTTGGCATGAGTGAAGCTATTGAATGATATTTATTGCATTTAATATGAATTTGGTGCATAAATTGGTTAAATATGTTGTTAGTACTATATTCTGCGTACATGTGTTTTTAGTTAACTACTTTCTCACTGCAGTTGTCTAGTTTTGTACCTGTATAATATTTAGCCAACTGGGTTTCAAAATTAGTTAACTAATTTTTGCCTCTGTGTACATTTGACAAAACGCGCCTGATTTAAAATTACTTTCTTTCTAACGGGTATTTTCGCTCTCTTTGTAATCTATTTTGACAAATATACCCCTGACCATAGTTATGCTCTTTTTATGTCTTTAAAGGGTAAAATTAGGTTTTGGCAAAAAGGGATTCCCGGTTCTCCATGAAAATCTATACACAATTTCAAAATTCGAAATTTTTTTTGTGTAACTGCTGCATATCACTTCAATCAATCTAAAACTCCCTCATTTCTTTGCTGCAAGTTGATTCTCCACTCTCTTAGAAACCCCAAATTACTCTCAAAACCAGAAATCCCCAATTTTCTTTCTCAAAATCCCTAAACGGTAAAATCCCGTTCTTCCTTAAGCCACTACTTCTCACTGAAATTTTTCAAGGATCGATGGCAAGGGTAAAACAAGTGACTAACAAACTTCGAAAATTCATGGGTGATGCCATGAAAGCTACTGCCAGTTCCGAAAAGGAGAGAGAAGAAGGAACTGAAGTTGAGAACAGTAATGGCGAAACAGAGACAGTGGCAGAACGAGCAAGAAAAAGAAAGGGAAAGGGCATTGCTGGGTCAGAGCCTTCTGCGAAAAAGAAGAAAATGGAAAAGGCCCCTGCTTCGAAACTTCTTGTGCAATAAAATATTTTCGAACCAAGGTACATTAAATGGGATTCATTTTCTGACTTGCCTAATGAATTTGAAGAATTATTTACTTTTCAAGGTTGGATGGAATTTTCTGAGTTGAATGAATATTATTATCCTTTTTTGATTCAAGAATTTTATGGAAGTATGAAAGAAGTTGTTAACGGAGAAAGTTTTAGTGTGAGAGTTAAGAAGAAAAGTCAGATTGTTGATGTTGAATTCTTAGCCTCTGTTTTAAACCTACCAAATGATGGAAATAGGATTAGAACCTTCAAAGATTCTAGGAAGCTTGAAGGATATGATGAGAAGGCATTTCAATTATCAATTTTTTCCGGAGGGTACACCTGAAAATGAAATGACCAACATCAGTTTAGTGCCTCAAAATTTTAGGATTCTACAATCCTTCATTCGATATTTGCTCAATCTTAGAAGTGGTAGTCACTCATATGCAAATAGCCTTGATTTATGCATTATGTGGCACTTGGTTAACAAAATCAGATTTAATTTGCCATTTCTGATTTTTAAAGTGATTGCTAAGTCTAGTAAGCATAGAAGGTTGCAATATGCTATGCCTTTGACTCTTATATTTCAAGCTATGGGAGTTGATTTGAGCAAAGAAAAGAAGTTTAGCAATCCTATCCCCATTAAGGAGATATTTAAGGCTGATGATGGTAGGAAAAGGAGTAAGAAAGAAGACAAAAAGCAAGAAGAAGAGACTGAGATTGAGATTGAATCAGAATCAGAATCAAATTCTGAAACAGAATCGGACATCCCACTAAGCAAGTTGAAAGAGACAAGTTCTAAGATAGATGAAAGGGAAAGCTCTAAGAAGAAAGAGAAAATGAAGCTGAAAATGTCAGATTTTGTGAAAATCAGTAAAGCAAATCTGGACATGATGAAGGAAATAAAAGAAATGAGTGGACTGACCTTGAGTATTTTAGAAAAATCTCATGAATTGCAGAAGGGAATTATGGCTGAGCACAATGCAAAGATGGATATGTTGATTAATAGATTGGATAGACAAGAGTGGCTCATGAAGAAGATGGCTCAAATGATGTTTGGTGAATCTTTTGGAAAGTTTGGAGATTTTGGAAGCTACCCACAGGGTACTGCTGGTCCTAGCGATGCAAAGGCTGCTGGACAAAGTGGAGTAAAAATTTCTGAAGTGGAAGAAGAAGCAGAGGAGCATGTAGAAGCTGCTGAAAAGGTACAAGAAGAAAGTAAGCTAGCTGAGGTTGAAGAAGTAGAGAAAAATGATGAGAAGGAAAAATTTGCAGAAGAGGCATCAGAAGCAGAACAAGAACCTGCCAAAGAGACATCAAGAGAATCCTCCTCATCTCATACTACAAGCAACAACAGCAGTGACAATGGAAAAAGTGAAGGCAAAAATGGTTTAAGACAAGAAGAGGAGAAGGAAGAGCAGTCACAAGACCCATCCTCTGAACAACCAAACATTGTTCCTACTGCCTCTCAACCAGTACCTGAATCAATTTTACCCATGCAATACGGACCTAGAAGAACCAAAACACAAGCCAGAAAATCAGTTCTACCCATTCCTCCAAAAATCCAAGTACCCATACCTGAAAAAGAACCCCCAAAGAAGAAGCAACAAGCCAAACTTGTTGATCCCACTCACCTTAGGAGAAGTGGCAGAATTCTTAGTAGCAAAGAAAAATCTTGAGATTTTTTGAAATATGCTTTATGACTTTCAAAGTTGTGTTTTTTTGTTTTTTAAACAGGGGAGAAAATAGGAGAAAGCCTATCCTTTTGTTGATGTCAAAAAGGGGGAGAAATTAAGAGAAGATAGGAAAATATTTTAACTGACAGAATGATTTTAGTTAACTGGGTACATTTTTAGTTAACTAATTTTGTTCAGTGGTTATATGGTTTATATTCTGATATAGATATTTTGGACTTATTTTGGAACGTTATTGAAGATATGATGATGATCCTTTATGATTGACTTATGGTTGATATATCTTATGTATGATGATTGAATTGATCTTGGATGAATTAATCTTGGAAATTGCTTAACATGTTATTATCTTCAAAATGCTTTGAATATCAAATTTAGGGGGAGCTATTTTGCAGCTTCTCAACATTCTTGCATTTTGAATGATTGTGTGCATACATATAGGGGGAGCTTGTCTAAAAGCAAGTTCTTGCATACATGACATATGTAGATAGTTATACAATTGAATTTTTATGATCTTCATAGATTCATTAAGTTTTGACATCATCAAAAAGGGGGAGATTGTAAGCCCTGTAAGCTATAATGAGCTTGATTTTGATGATAACAAAACTTAATGAAATATACATTAACCCTTTGTGCATAAGTATTTGAAGTAATTTTATAGGTCATAAAATGCAAAGATACTGATGGAAGGACTATTCTATTGACATGGCTGATATAAAATGAGTTTATCATCTTGTATAACACAAGACGAATCAAAGTCCATGAAGAAATAGGATAGAAATTAAGTTCTTAGGTCCATTGTACAATATTGGAGAATTTATGCCATTTGAGACCTAAAATCAATTTTGTTTTTAGATTTAAGAGTTTAAAAAGTGTTTTTATATCATTTCTAAGGTTTTTGAATGGTTAAAATAATTTTTACAACTTTTATTCAAAAACTCAAAATTTTAATTTTTAAGTCAGGCAGTAGCAAAATTAGTTAACCCATTGCGAAAATTAGTTAACTAATTTTGATGTCTAAAATTCTCTGTCTTACAAAACTAGTTAACTGGTGAAAATTTTAGTTAACTATTTTTATGATCTGATCTGACTCAACTCTGCTGCACAACTTTCTAAGTAATAACGGCTAGTTTTTTTAAAATTAAAGAGCCGTTAGACACACTCTCCAGTAGACGTTTTTGGCAATGAAAAGCACCTATAAAAGGCATCATTTACTACAATTCTAACTAATGAAAGTGCTCTTATTCATAGTGAATTTATTGTGGTTTTTAAAGCTTTCATTCAATTACTCTTGAGCTTAAGTGGCAAATCTTCTCTCTCAATCTTTTAGCATTAAATTTTGTATCTGAGAGTTATTGAGAGTGATTTCTTCTACACCAAAACCTATTTAAGGTTGTGTAAGTGTGAGGACACACTTGTGTAAGGTTTTCAAGCACCTTGTGAAGCTTGTGGGAGGTTTTCAAGCACCTTGTGAAGCTTGTGGTCTTTTGTGGGAAGCAAAGACGTTGTAAAGGTCCTCAAGCACCTGAGAAGCTTGCTGATATTGTAAAGGCTTTGAATCTTGCCTGTTGAAAAGATCAAATAGTGGAATGACTCTCAAAGTGGGACTTTGGGAAGAGTGGATGTAGGCTAAGAGAGCCGAACTACTATAAACATTGTGTTTGATTCTCTTCTTCCCTTAACTCCTTAATTTTCAGCACTTTGATTTTCTGATTATATATTGAATGTGTTGAGAATTTGTTTATTGAGCTAATATTGCAAACTCTGAACACTTGATATTAAGTAATTATTTTTTGTATGAACTAGTATTTGTGCATAACTTGATTGATTACTTAAATTACACCCTAGGAACAGAGTTATACACATACATAGAAGTGCAAAGCCTTAATTTTTCATTAAGTCTAGAGCAAGGGCTGAAATTGTCTAAATTGTCCAATTCACCCCCCTCTTGGTCACTTTCTCTGGGACAACAAATAAAACAATAGAATATGAATTATACGTAAAAAAAAAAAAAAAAAAAAAACCCTTATAAAATTAAAGTTATCCACTAATTTGGTTAAAAAAATAAAAAAAGAAAAAGAAATAAAACCAATAGCTAGAAAATGAGAAAAAAAAGACCAAAAAAAGAAAAAATTGTGATTTTATAAATATGATACGAGATGAAAAGAAGTGAAAAATTAGGGAAAAAAAATTATGTCTTTTAGAATTTTTAGTGGATAGGTTTTAATTTTTTTAAGTTTTATTATTTATTTTAAAAGATTAAAAATAAAAAATTTTTAAGATGAAATATCTCACAAGTTTAAATTTATTAAATTTAATAATATTTAAATAATTTTAATGCGTCAAAAAATTATTTTAATAAAATCATATAAATAATTTTATGCATAATATATATGAAAAAGTTTTTTCAAAAGAATTAACGAGTCAATTAATTTCATTCAACAACCAATGAAAACAGTACACAATTAGTAATTTTTTATATTTAAATTAAAAAATAACAAAAAAGAAAACATTATTTTGAGCATAAATATATATTTAAATAAATTTCTGATCCATAAATATGGATTTGCTCCTCTTTTTTATATACTTAAAATCTATTAATTGTTAGTCTCTTTCACCTTTGCTTGCATTGATAGCCAAACCTCCAAAATCCTTAGATTTCTACAAGGCTATCGCATGGAATGGATCATTCTAGGCAGGTGCATTTGCTTGGTCAATGCTTCTATAAATATCTGAATTAATTTTTTTATTTTTTATTTTTTTAATTTTTTTCACCGAAACAATATTATTAGCTGTGTATAAGCAAAGGTAGAGAAAATACAGAATTCTACTTAGAAATATATAATAATCTTAATTACTTAAGACTTTAATTATATGGGAGGAGATATATAATTAAATACAACAATTATAACAAAGGGAATTTATCTGCTGACTGGTTAGCTGATTTCGCCAGCTCCCTTTCTTAAATTTTCACCAGTTCCTTTAAGCTCCTCTTTTAAGCATTCTTCCATGGCTTCATCATGATTTTTCTGAAATTTCTATAAATATGTAAAATTTATGTATTTAATAAATAAATTCTACTTATATCTTGTATTATAGGTTTATGATAGATTCAATTTAGATAAGAAAATTTTATATTTATCATTATTTAAAATTTTTCAAATAAAAACTGCAATTATGATGAGTTTAAGAAAATCTCCTATTATTTTTATATTATTTAAAATGAAAAATATTTAATTAAAAAACAATTCGAAGAAAAAAAAATAAAATTCAAACATCTAATTTTTAAAATTAATAAGTAAAGAAAAAGAAACACTTTTAATTTGGCAAGTAAATGTTAATAATTATAATAATCTCTTACTTTTATATATATATATATATACACACACACATTATCTCTCATTCCATATATATAATAATAAATATAATGCCAGAAATGTGAAAGTGATGCCATTGAATGTATATGTTATTATATGATGCTGCTTTTGATACTTTTTATGATATGAATATATTCTATATCTTGCCTACTTTATCATCATTATATCCAATTTCCCCTATTCTCTAATCTTATGATGCTATTTTAGATATTTTTTTTCTCTCCCACCTCTATTATTTTTATCTATATACCTACCCCTTTCTATATCATGCATTTAATAAAATAAAAAAAAACATTCTTTTGTGATTAATTAATTATTCAACCAAAACCCAGATGAAATAATCAAAGTTTAGTCAACTTAATACTGCAAAGTTTAACATATCTGTTGAACATTGTTGACTTGGATCAAGTAATAAATTTCTTTAGTTGTGCTTTTAATTATTATTATTATTATTATTATTATTATTATTATTATTATTAGTAAGATTACATTATTTTGAGTTGATCAATTTATTAGACGGGAAATTTTTATCTGTTATAAACTCAAAAGAGAGACAAACGTATGAAAATTAAGTATTTAATAAATAAATTTTATTATATATTTTGTGTTTTAAATTTATAATGAATTAGATATTAAAAAAAAAATCTTAATAAGCATAGATATCAAATGTGTACATAAAAAAAGAATGAAAAGAAAAACTTTTAGTATGAACGGAAAAATTATGAAGGAACTATCACCAATCACTGATAAATGACAAATATAAGAACTGTGCAATAAATAATTATCAACCCAAAGGAAAAATAATCAATTGTACCTCTCTTGAATCCAAGTCACAAGAGATTACACAGACCAAGACTGCTAAAGTATGGTTACTCTCTGAATTAAATTTTACTTTGACACTTAGCCTTAAATTCTTTGATCCTGATTACACTTACTCATTCTGCTAAGATTCCCAAAATTTTATGGATGCGAAATAACAAGAAGTCATCCAAAATGCTGTCCTTATAAATCCTTAAAAAAAAACAAGGCCCTTGGTAAAAAAAGACAAATGATAATATTAATAGTGCTTAACGTATTCCACGTTTTCTGGTAGGTACCTGTTTTGTCTTAACATCGGCAACTTGTTTTTCACCCATGAAAGTGTTTGTCAATTGTCACCATTTGTCTGGTTTGATTTGGATCTGTTCATAACCCAATTCTAATACCTATATATGACCCATTTTTTATTCAAAATATTGAGCTAAACCTAACCTTTTTAAAGATATTTGATTTGTTTATTCTATTTTCTACCTTAAAAATTGTCATTAATTAGTCTGACTTGTTCAAAATGAGATTCATCCCAAAATAAATAAAATAAAATAAAATAAAATTGATCTTAGGAATATATGAGCATCTAATCAAACTTGAACACCCCACCTTGTCTATTACCCATCCATCACACTTAAAATTTAATCCTTTAACACGTTTAGGGTTCCTGAATTTGTTAATATATATAATTTTATTGTAAAAAAGAAATTTAATCTAAATTTAATTTTCAATTTAATTTTCAATTTAATTCAAATATTCTATTTAAACCAAACAATACTCCTTTTAATATATTTGTTCTTATGATTTTCACCTTGTATCAATATCTCTCTTTTACATATATAACGATGGAAGCTCTCCTTCCTTATTAATCATGATTTAATTCCATTAGGGAACACCCAAATATTATTAATTTAAATGCACTAGGTTGATGTAAAAGAATATGCTTTTACAATCGTTAAAAAAAAAATAATTTTAATATGTAAAAACTGACTTGAAAATATTTTGACTGTAAATATCAAAACAAAATATTTCTCATATATATAATGATTTTTTTTATGTTTTCTAATAATTTTTTATATTATTTACATATAAGAATTGTAACACCCCTAATTTTTAAATTTATTATTTTGTGTGTAAATATTAATATTTTATTTTATTTAAATTTTGGAAAATTATTTGAGATTTTTTGGGTTTTAGAAATCGGGTTCGATTTTCTGAAAATATAAAACTTTGATGATTTTTAAAAATTAATTTAAAGACCACGTGGCAAAACTAAAAATATATTTGGATTCTAAGAATTTTTTTTTAGTTTTTTAGAATTTTTTTGAAATTTTTGAACCTCGTTTTTTGTCCCAAGGCAGAGTAAAAATTTAATTTCGGGTACCCTGAATCAAACCGATCGAATCGAATCAGATTGGATCGGGCCGGTCGAATCGGACCGGCCTCTTTCTTCCTTTTCTTTCTTCCCCACGCGCGTCTCGTCTCTCTTCCTCTCTCTCCTGTTTTCTCTCTCCTCCCTCCTCCTCAAGCCGGCCAGCCACCGCCCCAGCCTCCCCAGCTCACCGGCGCCCCTTCAGCAACCATCCCCCTTGCCAGCCGCCACCTAGAATGTCGGGAAAAAGCACGCGACGTGCAGCATGACGCCTCACCCTCCCGGCCAAAATCCGGCCTATCTGGCCACTGTTTGGGCTGGGTCTTGTGTCAAACACCATCTACACTTCAACAGCTTTCCATAGACACCAAGATCACAAAAATCCATCTAGCGGTTTGTCCAATTTTTGCCTGGGAAGTTTTAGCCCATTTCGACTTTTGGGCTAGATTTCTAGCAAACCATGAATCCCACGAGAAAACCGAGAGTACCAGAGCGCTCCACTAGTTGAGAGCTTCGCAGCAATATAAATTTCAAAAATTTTCGACACCGTTTTTCGGTGGGTCCCATGAAACTTCGCAGTATTTTTCCGAGCACTAAATGAGCTTAGAAAATTTCGTAAAAATTATGTACTAATCCTCGTGTTGTGGGCTTCGTGTAGGTACCTTCAATTTGAGAAAATTCGATAGTTGCCCAGGTCTGTGAATTTTTGGCCAGACAGACAGGCTACGAAAAAAGTCTTAGAATTAGGTCGAGATTTTGGCTACCCCACCTTTGTTAGATGTCCCGAGCACGTCCCAGGAGTCGGAATTTGCATAGGTAAACCCGAACCTTGCTTTTTCGTAATTTTCTAGTGCTTGAATGGGATTAAAAATCTATAAAATATTTGTGGTAGCTCAGAAAATTATGATTCCTTTTGCATTAGATTTGTAATGTTGCTAAGAACTGCGGAGCAAAGTTTTAGAATTTTTAGAGCTCATTTGTATAGTTTTTGCAAAAATGGTCAATTATAAGGACTAAACTATAATTTTACATATTGTGATTGATGACTGTTTGGATGGGCCCAGGAGGGGCTTTGTGATGTGATTGAGTTGTGGATGTATAGTTTGTGGATATAAAAGTGCGTTTTAAACCCATTTGCAGGTTAGGAAGGTCCTAGGTATAGGGGAGACTCTGCAGGATTTTCGGCATGACTTAGAATATCTTTGGTCTTTTTCTTAGTTTGTATTGAGTCAAATTTAGTAAATGATTGTAATAAAATTGTCAGCTAAGCCAGCACAGCCTTCCTCCTCCGCCCAGCCACCACAGTGACTGCGGTTAAGTTAGTGAGTAAAATATTAATTTTAATTGTAATTTCGATATTATTATATGTTTCAGCATGCCCATGCATCACTTATATGTATGTATCTATGTAGTTAAACACTAGGCACATTTTACATTGCATTTATAAATGTTGAAGTGCCATGGATGTTGTTTGTGGTAATTTGGAGCAGTGTGTATGCGTTGGCGTGCGTGTGGTATAGTGTTGGATATAGACAGGACAGGTAGATACGGCTTTAGATCTTCGTTGGGACTCAATCCTTCGGGATAGACACGGCTTGAGTTCTTTGCTGGGACCCCGTATTGGTTTATTAAGCGAAAGTCCGACTGAGTTCTTCGCTGACAGAGATTGGATTAAGAGGGCTGTATAGGGGATCAGCTCCCATATGTTTATGGTTTGACATTACCGGGTGTGTGAGTGCTCCAAATTACCTTTTTGCTGTTATGATGTGAAAATATTAACGATGTTACATTTCACTTTACAGGGTGCTTTAGTTTTAGATAACTATAGAGATTATGGTTAAAATTGATATTTTACTCTCTTAGTCGAACGTTCACTCGTGTTCAATATTTTTCCAGGCTATAGAAGGATCATTGTTGTGGTTAACCTGCTTTTCTCCTTCGCAGGTCGTCTATTCATGTTTATATAATTCTGTTAACTACTAGAATTTCCGCATGTGTTAGAAATATTTATTTGATTTGGGTCTGTAATATAATTGTCATGTTGGGCCCTGTAAACTTATTAAATGCATGTATGGTTGGATTGG
Source organism: Hevea brasiliensis (assembly GCF_030052815.1). NCBI lineage: Eukaryota > Viridiplantae > Streptophyta > Magnoliopsida > Malpighiales > Euphorbiaceae > Hevea > Hevea brasiliensis. Next base: position 83,926,754 of record NC_079503.1, read on the forward strand.
ATGAGGGAGTCAAGCTCCCATTTATTTTATGACATTTGATTATGTGGAGGGTGAGCTAAGCTCCCCAAAAAATTATATATTGTATTTACAGGTCGGGTGAGTAAAAACTCCCCGTTAAATGGTCTATTTTATGGTCGGACTCTGTCTGGTTGAATTCTTGAAATTGAGCCCAAATGGGCCTTAGAGTTGGGTTGAGGAATAGTTAGACTTACTATGGGCCTTGGGTGCTTTAGGCTGGCCCAGGTCTTAGTGCCGGTCCGGCCCATAGGTTGGGTCATGACAAGAATAGAGTCCACTTTCACGAAATAAGAGTAAAATTTCTACTTGAATGGAGTGCAAACTCCACATTGATTTAATGCATTACTTGAAGTGGTCTAAATAAAATTATGGCATAGAAATAGACCCAAAACCCACTTAACCTCCAAATAGAAGCATACAAAACACCTTGATTCAATCGCACGTAAGGAGATCAGATTCTACATAGAATAATGAAATAAACATTAAGCATACGTGATTAAGATTGTTGCCGTCTGATCTGATGGAGTGCATTGTTGGCATCAAGGTCTGCCTCATCCAAGAAATTGATCAGAAGATAAGCTTGATGTTCAATGATAAGAAAAGGGAAAGTGGGAAACTTTTTTTTTTCTTTTTTTTTTGCCGTATGAAACTCTACTTCAAAAGTCTATACCAAGAGTTTGATAAAAGTCTATGCATGACAACCCAAATCTTAGCTTCTACTTATCTTTCTTGTGACAATGAGTTTTAGCTGGCTTTGTGGGTATTATTATTATTTATTATTATTATTATTATTATCACAATGAGTTTGCGCGTTTTATTAATAAGGGCTTGAAGATTTTTTTTTAAAAGATATATATTATAATGCTATTAGTATTTAAAGATAGAATTACTAAATAGAGTTAATATATACTAACGGTAAGCTTCTCCTACTCTTAAACTGGTGTGATAAGTAGGTCTCAACTATTTGACTGTATAATTATGTCATCCATTTAATACCAAGTCAAGAAGAATGGAAAAAGCACAAAATATGTTAATATTTACTCCGCTATTACAAGGAAATCAATAAATAAACTGGTATATACAGCGAAATAGATGAAGTTCACCGGCCACGCTATTTTAATAGCACAAGGAGATTTGTCACATTAGCATATATTGATGTCATTAAACAATTTTATTCTTAAGTATTAATAGCATAATAACACAGATTTAAAATAAAAAATTAAAAAATTAAAAAAAAAAAAAAAAAAACTTAAACGCTATTTATAAAAGGTGCAAACCACGTGGTATTAAAGTGTAATTATATTGGTGATTAACTTACTGCTTGTGGTCCTGGATATAACTTAGCTTCAACCTATGATCTGATACCTATAGATAGAGACATACATCATGTGGGAGCATATGCATCACATTTTGAAGATGGAAAGCTACCAAATATTCAGGTTCAGGGAATAGATGATCCATCGCCATGAGCTGTATCTGTTTGTATTTTTTCATATTGAAAAACGGATGGAAGATTGTACAACTTGTGCAAAAGGAAGGGAGGAAAAAAACTCTGTAAGGTGATTTACATCTGAAAGGTGATTTCCTTTACAGGCAAGTGGAGATCAAGTTTTTGTGACTTAAGACTTCTCTGTATGGAGATGTCAGGATAATCCATTTTCAGAGTCTTGATTCATTGTTATAACAAGTCATTCAAAATACTGGTGGGTCTCAATGAGGGTTCAAGTCAAACTTTAATGGCCATGATCACACTAGTTTCCCTTGACCAGATTTTGAGAAAAGGTGGTGTATATTTTAACTAATTATTTTATACTCTTTATCTTTTTTACAGATAAGGTTTGAATGTTTATATTTAGAACTCGCCAACTCCCAAACATTATTGTCAGATTGGGCCTAATTTCAGGTTCGATTGAAATCTCTAAGGCATATGGGCTTGGGGCTTGAAGTTTGATCTAAAAATACAAAAAAAAAAAAAAAAAAAAAAGAATAAATGCGGTGAGCGTGGATCGAACACGCGACCTTCAGATCTTCAGTCAGACGCTCTCCCAACTGAGCTATCCCCACGCCGTTCTACGTCACAGTTAAAGAATATACTTGAATATACATTATTTCTGAAGATGGAATCAGCTTAAGAATCATCATCATTGAATTCCAAAGTGTCTGATATTACAATGGCATAGGGCTTCTTTGAGCTTTTAAATATTTTTCAAATAATCACATTATTCTCTAAAATAAAATTTAATTAAATTTTACAGATGAATATTATATTAATCAATTAAAAAATTTCATAACATTTTATTTATATTATGAAATTTATTATGTTTGGATAATATTATGCAATATGGTTAAAATAAAAAAATATTTTAACCATTATAATTATCACATTACACATATTTAATGGGTTTATAAATTATAAATATTGTTATATATATTTTAGCTTAATTATTTTTATTAATTTAGGATATGATGCACATAATACATTTTAATAAAAAAATTATTTTTAATTATTATATTTTTGAAATAATATACGTATATATATGTTACATTTTAAATTTAAATTTAATATATATAATCATTTAAATATAAAATTTAAAAATTGAAAGATTACATTATTTGATTTTAAAAATATAGAAATTAAATTATTGATTTTGTTGAAATATTTACAATTTAATTATTCCAATTAAAACTTAAAATAACAGTAAATTAATGAGAGACTATTTTATTAATAGAATAAAAATAAAAATTAATTTATTTAATTTCAAAATTACAGAAATTAATTAAAGTATTGATTACGCCAAACCTCAAAAGTTATATTGTAATTTAGCCTAAAAAATAAAAATAAGAAAGACAACTTTTATTTATTAGGTCACATCTCACAATCAAAATACCTAATTAAAGCTAACTACAATTTGTTAAATCTAAATCAATATAATAAATTAAAAATTCATATTTTGATGATCTTTCTTTAATAATTTTTGAACTATTAAAAGAATTTTAATGGGATTATTGATTTTTTTTTTTTTTGGAATAAAGAGGGAAACAACAAAGCTTAATGGACTATTCTCCTAAGAGTAACCACTCCAGCCAAATCACCCTGGATCAAAGGAAACAGACCCCAAAGGGAGAAGATAAGCAAGTGACCTCCAAAGGAATGGAGTGAGCCTTGTGAGCTAACCAGTCCGCGCAGGAGTTTACCTCCCTGTTATGTGAAAAAGATGGACGACCCAAACCTCGACAAGCGGAGACCTAATAGAATTGATGAGGACACTATGATAAGAAGCATCATCAGAGCAACCAAGGATAGCTTGAACAGTGGAGAGATTATCAACTTCCAAAGTAAGATTCCTTATATTCAAGTTTCTCGCAAGTTGAATGCTGCGAAAAATGTCCCGAAGTGCAGCTGATGCTGCCATGAGTTTTAGTAGACTAGTCCGCGTGCCACGTAAGCCTGTAAAATCAAGAAAAATGTAAGGTCGATGATCCTTTAGGTCAACCACTCCAATAAGAGAATAGATTGAAACAGTAAGACAATAGCAATTTGGGTGAGGGAGAAAATCATCGTACCTGGTTAATGACTATTGTTCATATTTATAGACTTGATTGAAAATAGAAGTTATTTTGATTTCAGAAATTATGTTAATATTATGAGATTTTCTCTTGATAATCCAATATGATGATTTTTTATTGACGCTATTCTTGTTCAGTATAGCTTTTGCTTAGTTTATTAAACGAGCAATAGTACTTTTGTTTTTAGCTTGTGGATGTCTAGTCTAGTTCAAAACCAAATTATCATTTTGCTTGGTTTGAGCAGTTTCTTGCTTTGTTTGACTTTCTTATCAAGCGTTGACACCTTAACTGTCATTTTAAATTTTTTTGTCTTTAAATACTGACTATTTGACTTGATTTTACTTGAATAGTATCATTTCACCTGTGAAGACATTACATGGACCAATCTTAAATATGAAATTCGGAATCCACTGCCCATCAGAGTTGCGAATAATACAAACAGCAGCACCCTGGTTCCTAATATCACTGCCATCGGTGTTTGCATGATATGAATAAATTTCTCAAACTGAAGTTCTAGCTGATAATTACCTATCACGTACAGGAGCATTAAATTAACTAGGCTCTGTTTGGAGTTGAAGTTGAGAAAATTAAAAAATATTAACATGTATACATTTTCTGAAAAGGTATTATTTTAATTAATAAAAAATATTTAATTGCTTTTAGCAGTGAACTAGAAAAAAAAAGTTAATACATGAAAAATATTTATATCAAAAATGTAACACCCCAAAATTTTAAATTTTATTATTTTATGAGTATTATTGATATTTTAATTTTATTTAAATTTTAAGAAATTATTTGAGATTTTTCGGATTTTAAAAATTGAGTTCGACTTTCCGAAAATATAAACTTTGATGATTTTTAAAAATTTATTTAAAGACCACGTGGAAAAATTAAAAATATATTTGGAGTCTACGGATTTTTCTGAGTTTTTTGAAATTTTTTCGAAATTTTTGGACCTCGTTTTCGGTCCCGAGACAGAATAAAAATTTAAAATTTTGTATTCCGAATCGAACCGGCCGAATCGAACCAGACCGGATCGGACCGGTCGAATCGGACCGGTCTTCTTTTTTTTCTTCCTCCTCCCCGCCCGCGTCCGACCCCTCTCCCTTTTCTCTCTTTTTCTCTCTCCTCCCTCCTCCCCTTGCCGCACCGCCGCCTCCCCTGCCACCCCAGCTCGCCGGCGCCCACCCCCAACCGTCCCAGCCCACCGGCCGCCGCCTGGAACGCCGGAAAACGGCGTCCGAAGTGGATCGACGCGCGCGCGCGACTGTTCGTCTTCCCGGCCTAAATCCGGCCGATCTAGCCACCAATCAGACCGGGTCTTGTGTCTAAACTCATCTACTCGTCGAGAGCTTTCCATAGACACCAAGAACACCGAAATCCATCGAGCGGTTTGTCCAATTTTTGCCCGGGAAGTTTTAGACCATTTTGACTTTCGGGCTAGATTTCTCACAAACCGTGAATCCCACGAGAAAACCAAGAGTACCAGAGCACTCCACTCGTCGAGAGCTTCGCAGCGATATAAATTTCGAATTTTTTCGACACCGTTTTTCGGTGGGTCCCACGGAACTTCGCAGTGTCTTTCCTAGCATTAAATGAGCTTAGAAAATTTTAAAAAATTTATGTACTAACCCCCGGATTGTGGGCTTCGTGTAGGTATCCTCAATTCGCGGAAATTGACAGTTGGCCGGTGCAGTGAATTCCGTGCAGCGGACCGTTCATCGAAAAGTCTCCGAATTGGACCGAGGTTTTGGCTACCCCCCCATTGTCAGACGTCCCAAGCGCGTCCCCGGAGTTGGAATCGGCAAAGGTAAACCCGAACCTTGCTTTTTCATAATTTTCTAGTGCTTAAATAGGATTAAAAATCCATAAAATATTCGTGGTAGCTCAGAAAATTATGATTCTTTTTGCAATAGCCTAGTAATATTACTAAGGACCACGGGGAAAAGTTTTAGAATTTTTAGAGCTTGTTTGGATAGTTTTTGCAAAAACGATCAATTATAAGGACTAAATTGAAATTTTACATATTGTGATGGATGATTGATTTGATGGGCCCAGGAGGGGCTGTGTGATGAGATTGAATTATGGATATATGAGTTGTGAATATAGAAGTGTGTTTTGAGCCCTTTTGCAGGTTGGGTAGGTCCTAGGTATAGGGGAGACTCTGCTAGATTTTCGGCACGACTTATGACGTATTTGGTCTTTTCTTGATTTGTATTGAGTCATTTGTATTAAATAATTGTAATGTAATTGTCAGGTGAGCCGGGACAGCCTTCTTCCTCCGCCCAGCCGCCACAGTGACCGTTGTCAAGTCTGTGAGTAAAATATTAATTTTAATTGTAATTTCACTATTATTATATGTTCAAGCATGCCCATGCATCACTTATATGCATATATTTATGTAGTTAAACTCTAGGCACGATTTATGTTGCATTCATAACTGTTAAAGTGCCATGGATGTTGCTGTGGTAATTTGGAGCAATGTGCGTGCGTTAGCATGCATGTGATGTGGTGTGGACTATGGATAGGATGGGTAGACACGGCTTGAGATCTTCGCTGGGACCCGGTCCTTCGGGGTAGACACGGCTTGAGTTCTTCGCTGGGACCCTAATTTGGTTATTAAGCGAAAGTCCGGTTTGAGTTCTTCGCTGGCACCAGGTTGGATTAAGAGAGCTGTATAGGGGATCAGCTCCCATCTATTATGATTGATATTAATAGGTGTGTGAGTGCTCCAAATTACCTTTTTGATGTTATGATGTGAAATTATTACTGGTGTTGCATTTCACTCTACAGGGTGCATTAGTTTTAGATAGTTATAGAGATTATGGTTAAAATTGATATTTTACTCTCTGAGTCGAATGCTCATTCCTGTTCAATATTTTTTCAGGCTACAGGAGGATTTTATTGTGGTTAACCTGCTTTTCTCCTTCGCAGGTTGTTTATCAATATTTGTGTAATTTTATTTACTCGTAGAATTTTCGCATGTGTTAGAAGTATTTATTTAATTTTGGTTTGTAATATTATTACCATGTTGGACCTGTAAACATATAACGATATGCATGTTTGATGGACTGGATGAGGGAGCTGAGCTCACATATGTTTTTATGATGATATGAGTATGTGGAGGGTGAGCTGAGCTCCCCAATTGAGTATTTACTGTGTTTATAGGTCGGGTGAATCAAAAACTCCCTGTTGGTAGGTCCATTTTATGGCCGGACTCTGTCCGGTTGATTTCTTGAAATTGGGCCCAAATGGGCCTTAGAGTTGGGTTAGTGAACAGTTAGGCTTACTACGGGCCTCGGGGGCTTTAGGCTGGCCCAGGTCCTAGTGCCGGTCCGGCCCATAGGTTGGGTCGTGACAAAAAATAAAAAATTTTAAATTCATTTTCAAGTATTAAGACTTTAACATCTAAAAATTTAGTAGGATAAAATTAAGTTAATTTAATCAATATTTTCATGTAAAAAGAAGACCTACGTACTAAACTCAAGCAAGTCATATAAATAAACAATTTATTTTTATATTTATCAAAAGAAGATTCAATAATTAAATTTATGAGAGGTCAATTTAAACTTTTATATGTATATATATAGAATATTTTAATAAAAAAATGAGTAAATAAATGAGGGAAAATTATATTATTGAAAATGGAAAATATAAGGTACAAATTAAAAGTTAGATGAAAAAAAAAAGAAAATGATAAAGAAGAAAAGAAAATTAGGGAAAAGATAAAGAAATGAGAGACAATGAGAAGAAAATGATAAAAAGAGAAGAAATGATGAAAAAAATTAAAAGAAAATGAGAGAAAATGAAAGAAAATGAGAAAAAAAAAGAAAAGAAATGATGAAAGAAGAGAAAAGAAATTGTGAGAAAAGGAAAGAAAATGAGAGAAAATATAAGAAAATGATGAGAGAAGAGAAAAGAAAATGAGAGAAAAAAATAAGAAAATGAGAGAAAGAAGAAGAAAAATTGAAATAAAAAAAGAAAAGAGAAAATAATTGAATAAATGAAATGAGAAAATGAATTGCAGTGTTTGTAGATATATATGTGCAATTTAGTAACTAATTACAAATTCATTGCTAATTTTTTTTTAAAAAAGCGAGTTTTTTTTTCTCTCAATAATTATGATTTCAAAATTTGTTAATAATTTAAACACTCAGATTTTTTTATATTTTGTAAATTACCAATGAATCATAAATCTGTTCGTAAATTATCAATAAATTTGAAATGTGTTTGTATTTTAATCACTCAACTTTTGTTTTAACTCTCAAAATTACTAACGAATTTTTAAATCCTTTGATAAATTACCAATAAATTTGGAAATTCATTGACAAATTATCAATCCATTACTGATCAATTACAAATTAGTTATTAATTTAAAAATTTTATTATTTTATTTCATAAATTAAAAAACAAATTCGTTAGTAAATTACTAAAATAGAAAAATGGAATTACGTTTTATTGTTAATTTGTTATACAATTCATGTTGTATGGAAGATTGTAATTAAATTTGGTTTTCATGTCAACCAGAAGATTTGGTTTATTAATATTAGAAAAATAAATTAGAGATTATAAAATGAAAAATCTTACTAGAGCTTTGAAATTCTTTCGATATATAAGGTTGCAATTGCAAAATCTGATATATCATAAATTTAATGAATATTCGTCTAATTATATAATATGTCTTAAATTTATAATAAATTAAATTTGATAAAAATTTTCTATTTTAAATTGCAATATGTCTCAGTCTACATTAATTATTGAGACCTAACCCTAAAAGGTTAAAATCCACATCAACATAAATGAGATTTTAATTGACAGGAAATGAAACTAACTTAATACCAACCCACATGGCCTCTAATGAAACAATAGTATAGCTTTAGATTCAAGGCTACATAAATTAATGACATTGTAACCATATGAGACACGACAAACATAATTGTAAATTTGTGATGAATAATGAATGTCACGTGCAAGAAAAAATAATGAAAAGAAAAATCCTTTTAAATAAAACAAGAAATTCATAATCTTTTGATAGATACACTGATATTTATCAGCAGCTGAAATATTATCTTCCCTATAAATAAACCATCAGCAACCTTCAATCCTCCAAACTCCATTACTGCATATTGCTTTTATATATGAAAGCTGAGGGCATATATATAAACTTTGTAATATTATTGTGTTTGTAAAATGGCAATAACTATGGAAGGTGTGGGTTCATTCATGGTGATGGACAAACATCGTTCTTTCCCCTCTTTTATTCAACAAAACAAAGTTTCTGCTTTCACCGCCTTTTTATTTCCGTCCTTGGGTAATAATAAGAGAAATCATCAGAAAATGATGAAAAAGCCGAGAACTACTACTGTGGCTGCTCTTATTTTTTATAATCCCATTGTGGAAGCAGATAAAAAAGTGAAGAAGATGTAATTTTATTAATGTGAAACCTCAATGATCCAATTGACAGTATACATTCAGCTTAAATAAAAAGAATAATAACAGATGTTGCTGAAAAGGAGGAGAAAAATAATGAAGACTATCACTTGGAAGGGAACGAATTACCCAAAGAATCTCAACCACAAAGACTCATTCAAATATACAATATTTACAGAATTCACCTTATCACTCCTTTACTCAAGCCTAAAAACACGGCATCCTTATTTCTCCTGAGAGGCGGACTCGTCCTTATTACTCCTTGAGCTAATATCCCCCCTCAAACTATGTCCAGGGTGGAGACATAGTTTGCGTCAATGTGCTAGGCGAGCCTTTGTCATGGACTTCGTAAATATATCGATTTGATATCTTGAGGAATGTATCTTGTGATCAAAACCCCTTGAGCAACACGCTCTCTAACATAGTGATAGTCAAGAGCAACATGCTTCTGCGTGAATGTAATCTTTGGATTATTTGTTAAATGTAGTGCACTAAGATTATCACCATATAAAATAGGCGTGCTTGGGATAGATTTGCAAGTCTGTAGAGATATCCAAGCCAAGTAAGCTCGGTGATGTGAGCCATGGAACGATACTCGGCCTCGGTGCTAGAACGCAGCACGATGTGTTGTTTCTTGGCACACCAGGAAATGATATTGCAACTAAGAAAAGTACAGTAGCCTGTAGTAGACCGTCGTGTGGTTGGACATCCGGCCCAGTCTGCATCAGAAAAATGCACTAAGAACAAGTGAGGTATCTTTTTAAAAAATAAGCCAAAATGTATTGTTCCTTTGAGATATCGTAATATCGACGAACATATTTTAAGTGAGACAAAGTTGGGTGTGCATGAATTGAGAAATATAGTTGACACTATAGGACAAATCCGGTCGGGTTAGTGTCAAATCAGAACGAACCCACAAGCCCTCGAAAGAAGGTGGGATCGACCATCGGTGTCGGTGCATAATGACATCGTGTCATTTGAACAAGTGGAGTGGGCATCGGTTGACAATCCACCATCTGAGCTCTTTCCAAAATTGAATAGGCATAACGGGTTTGATTCAATTGTAACCCAGAGTCAGTCGATTGAATTTGAATGCCTAGAAAATGATGCAATGGCCCAAGGTCTTTCATGGAAAACTCCTTGCTTAAGACCTGCAAAAAATTCTGAACTAGAGCCATAGACGATCCTGTTAACAACATATCATCCACGTAAATTAATAAAACCAATACACCTGTCGATGTATGCATGACAAACAAGGATGGATCAGCTAAAGCGCAAAAAAACCATAATCAATTAAAAACATACTCAACCTATTAAACCAGGCTCTCGGAGCCTGTTTTAAACCATACAATGCTCACTGTAATTTGCAAACATGATTAGGATAATTAGGATCTTTCATTCCAGGTGGCTGATCCATATATAAATCTTATGTTATAAATCCATGCAAAAATGCATTTTTCACGTCTAATTGGCGAATTGGCCAATTTTTCACTAAAGCCACAGAAAGAACTAAGCGTATGGTTCCTGGTTTAATAACAGGGGAGTAGGTTTCGGTGTAATCAACACCATCTAGTTGATGAAACCCCTTGGCAACTAGTCTAGCTTTCAATCTATCCAAATGCCCATCAGAATTTATTTTAGCTTTAAAAACCCACTTACACCCTATTATATTTACATGCTACTGTCTAGGAACAAGTTCCCAAGTGTGGTTTGATGTAAAGCTTGATACTCCTCTATCATAGCCTTTGTTTCCAACTTTGGATGTGCAAGAGCACTCTTATGATTTAGGCTCGGAGGTATATCGGAGATATAGACACATGTAAAGCATACTTTGGGTTTGGCTTAACTATTCCTGTGACACAGTGACCATCGAATGTCGAGGTGCAATGCTTCGTCTGAACTTGTTCGGTGATATTTCGACCAAAGATGATGAACAGACTTCAGGAAGCAACTCTTCTTGATCCGTATGAACTGTTGGTAGACTGATTACAGTACCATCAATCATAGAAGTACCAGGTACATGAGTATTAGTTGGAGATGACAAAAACACCGAGTCTGATTCAATTGCAGCAACTTGTTTACCAACAACGTCCTCTGCTGCTAAGGAATTTTGAACTGTGTCTTCAACTCTATTTGATAAAAACAATGGAGGTGGAGACAATGCTCTGTTCACTGTTCTAGATGCATCCGTCATCTTGAACGACATCAGTGTGAATGATGAGCTGCTAGTGGAGACTCACTTGTAGGATCAAATTCTGTTTCATGATCTCCTATAGTCCGATTGTCATGTGTTGCTGGTATAGGAACTGGTAATACATCTGGACCTGCACTTTCTTCAGAACTTAGTGGAAAATCAGTAATCTCAGCAGATGGTAACCAAGAATCCATAAGCTTGTCAACAAACATTTTATTAGGAGATGCAGATTTATACGGAAAAACATTTTCATCAAAGCTCACATGTCGAGATATTATTATTTTCTTAGTTTTGGGATTGAAACATTTGTAACCTTTGTGTTTTTCACTATACCCTATAAAAACACATAAACAAGACTTAGGATCAAACTTATGACCTCTTGTGTCCCATATATATGGAAAACACTTAGAACCAAAGACACGTAGGGAGCTATAATCAAAATGAGTTCCATGCAATTTAAAATATGGTGTTTCATTCCCTAGCAGTAGGCAACCTATTTATTAAAAAAACAGCGGTTTGAAAAGCATCGACCCACATAGACAATGGCACATGACTATGATACATCATCGTCAATCCTAATTCACGAATAAAGCGGTGCTCGACAAAGACACTTGTTGCTCTGGGTGTATGAGGACACGACACTTGATGTTTAATACCTTGTGAAAGAAAATGTGAAGATAAAGCATTATTCAAAAACTCACCTCCTCCATCGGAATGGAAAACCTTGATGGTCTTCCCAAATTGTCTTAGCACAAACTGTTCAAAAGCTTTATAAGCAACAAAGAAATCAGATTTTTCTTTAGTGGTATAAGCCAAGAGTATTTAGAATAGTCATCTACCAAGCAAGCATAATATTTAAATTTGGCAAAAGATAAAACAGGGGCTGGTCCCCATAAATCACAATGAACTTTTTCAAATACAGTGGTACTTTTTTTGGAAGACAAACTAAATGGAAATTTGCTCAATTTGCCTAATTGGCAGCTATCACATAAAAATTTAGAATGCAAGGAACCTTTAACATCAATAAGGTTCTTATTAAACAAAATAGAAATCATGAAGGTTGAGGGTGTCCTAATCGTTGATGCCATATGTCTGCTGTTCCAGACCTAAATCGATTGGAAAAATATGCTTTCGATTCCCTGACAAGATATAAAGGTTATTTTTCCGTGGCCCTTGTAGCGATGCACTGTCGTCATCGATCCTTAATGAAATAGAAACATTAGAAAATTCACAATTCACGGGATAATCATCATTAATTGGCCTCTGAAAAGTAAATTCTTTTTAGAGCGAGAACAGAAAAGACATTTGAAAGTGATAATTTTTGTACATTCTATAGACGTCATTCCAACACCATCGATGGATAGAAACGTTCCATCGCCGATGGTTATGGAATCAGGTCCATAATAGTCAGTAAGTTTATGGAATAGATTTTTGTTACCTGTCATATGATTCGATGCACCAGAGTCTGCAACCCAGTCAGTATCTACAACATCAGTATCCAATGTGAGTGCCGAAAGAGCTTGAGCAGGGCTGCTTTGTTTTTCTTGTGGAATCCACCAGCAAATCTTCGCGATGTGACCATCTCTGTTGCAGTATTGACACACTTTGTTCTTATACAGCTCTCGTTCAGCTGGTGTCATTCTTCTACGACCAGCCGGGGGAGGTCGCCGTTGGGAAGAATATGACTCTTTGTTTGGAAAAGGGTTTTGCGTTTGCTGGGCTTGAAAACCACGCCCTTGGGAATTAAATCTAGGACGCCGATTCGAGGAATTACTGGATGAATTCTGTTGATTTCCATAAAAAGCCACATGCGAAATTTGATCAAGACCAGATTCGTTACGTGTGGAAAACCACACTCGTCGGTCTAAATTCTTAAGTTGAGAGACCGATTCATTAAAATTGGGTCGCGGTGGTTTAAGCATCGTCGTAGTAAGCGTTTAAATCTTGGGGTCCCATGGTAAGGAGACAAAAGACTTTTTCTTCATCGGGTACTTTTTTCCGATAGCGGCTAAAGCTGTCATGAGTTCTTTAAACAAACGCAGATGTTGATGATGGACCGATTTTCATCTTTGCGAAAATAGGTCAATTCTTTATCGAGGGTAAATTCCCTCTTGAGAATCTTGTGCATATGCATCTTTTAATGCACTCCAAACAGTATGAACTGTTTCTAGTCCGATGACAAGTCCGAGTGATTCCTCACTAAGGGTGCCATAGATCCACCCACGAAGTAATCTATCAGACTTTTGCCATGCCTTGAAGATGTCGATTCTTTGTGGTTGATAGTTTTACGGAATTGGATTGGGAGGGTAGCAATTTCGATCTTGGAAAGCCATTAACCAAATGATCCGACAATTCCTGACTTTCAGCTAAACTCAAAAGTTGTTCTCTCCACAGAGGATAGTTTGATTGTTTGAGCTTTAAGGTAACAAAATTGGCTACATTCAGAGAAGAAGCCATGGTGAGCAGATCGTTGAGGCTCTGATACCAAGATAAAAAAGTGAAGAAGATGTAATTTTATTAATGTGAAACCTCAATGATCCAATTGACAGTATACATTCAGCTTAAATAAAAAGAATAATAACAGATGTTGCTGAAAAGGAGGAGAAAAATAATGAAGACTATCACTTGGAAGGGAACGAATTACCCAAAGAATCTCAACCACAAAGACTCATTCAAATATACAATATTTACAGAATTCACCTTATCACTCCTTTACTCAAGCCTAAAAACACGGCATCCTTATTTCTCCTGAGAGGCGGACTCGTCCTTATTACTCCTTGAGCTAATAGAAGCAGTAGCAGAAAAGCCTGTGAAGCTCAAGATCACAGCAGAGGTGACTCTGAGGAATTGCGAGATGGAATACTGGGAGAAAATGCTTCATTTCTTAGATAACACTTACCCTAGCCAGGGAGGTGTTGTCTTCCAGGTCGTTAGCACCCACATTGATCCAAGTATTAAACGTTTATTTTCATCTTGCTTCAAAGAACTCTTCTTCTTCTTCTTCTTTTTTTTTTTTTTTTTCGCTAGTTACAATTGCCCTTTCATTTCCATTCACTTGATGATTTTGTTTGTCTTATTAAGCGATAATGCAGGCAAACCTAAGCAGCGAAGCTACATTAGAATGGTCCATAAGCAATAAAACTGAGGCCAAACAAGTCACTTACAAAGTAGAATTTCAGGTAGATTCAAATTTTGGGATTCCAGGAGCTATCACAGTGATTAATAAATATCACAAGGAGTTCTATCTTGAAAGCGTCAACATTGAAGGAGTTGTCCACTTTGCTTGCAATTCTTGGGTTCAACCAGACAAGATTCATCCTGAGAAAAGGATCTTTTTCTTTAACAAGGTAAAATTCTTAATTAATTCTTTCCCTCAAACTAGGCTAAATTAATTAATCATACAAAGTTCTTCAAAAATTTACTTACAATTTTCTTTTAAATTCTTGGATTTGGCAGGCATATTTACCCTGTCAAACACCATTAGGGCTAAAAGAGTTTAGAGAAAGTGAACTTGAGCAGTTAAGAGGTTATGGAAAGGGAGTCAGAAAATTATCAGATAGAATATATGATTATGATGTATACAATGATTTAGGAAATCCTGACAGAGGAATGGAATATTCAAGACCAACTTTAGGAGGTGAGAATTGCCCATATCCAAGACGGTGTCGTACTGGACGTCACCCAAACAACACAGGCTAGTCTTGATAGATAATTTTATTATCATTTGAGTAGTGAATAAAGGTTGAGTTAATTAATAATAAACTGATAAAAAATTGCATTAACGAATGTTGCAGATGTGAGCACAGAATCCCCAGTGAATGAACAAACGCCAATGTATGTGCCACGAGACGAAGCGCTTGACGATTCTAAAACTAAAGCTGTGGCTGCAGGAAAGTTGAAAGGATTGCTCAAAAATTTAATTCCTACACTAAGAAATGCCTCCATGAACAGTGATTCTATCAAGGATTTTTCTGAAATTAATTCTCTGTATAAAAGGAGGACTCCCTTGGGAGTACAGTTACCAATTGAGAATTGGAGCAGGCTTCCACTGCCATCTATGCTCACCAAGATCCCGCAGTCCATAAAAGAAATATACAAATTTGACCCTCCAAATGGCATATCTCGTAAGTAACTAATTAATTTAAGCTTTTTGTAAGCAGATGAACTAGGAAGATTTGATGATCGAATATGCTAATTTTTTCTTAAATGTATTAATAAAATTCATTTGCTGTAAAAAAAAAAAAAAAAAAAAAAAACTAATTTAAGATTTTCTTTTTTAATAAATGAGACTATGTGAGCATTCAATCAGAATCCAAAATCTTCTCTTTGAAGAATTTTCTTCATAATTTGTTGGAAAAATTAATTCTACGGGACTAACTACATATGATTCTTTTATACTTGTTTTCAGTTTCAGGGGGAGCGTCTTGCTGCTTGCGAGATGATGAGTTTGGTCGTTTAACACTTAGAGGTTTAAACCCTTTAAGCATCGAAAGGCTTAAGGTTAGCTCATTGAATTCTTCAAATGAAGGAAAGCTTAATAAAAAAATAAATAAAAGCATAAGTTTTCATTTTTCGCCATGTTACTTCACATTTCCATACAATAACACATAAAATGCCAGCAAGAATGAGCTTCTCTGTCTAGATTTTTCCTCCTGTAAGCAAACTGAATCCCTCCATCTATGGTCCACAAGAATCTTCGCTCAAAGAAGAGCATATCTCAGGCTATCTTAATGGAATGACCGTACAGCAGGTATGATGTTGCTTGATGGACTTGTTACTTGAGAGAGTTAGCTTTTATTCACTACTACATAATGCAACTGTAATCATAAGTTAATGGCAGTGATTTGAGAACCATTGCATTTTCCTCCGTTGTTATAACATAAAGTAGTTGTTTGATAACCGTTGCAAAATAGCCGTTGCCTTAAATATAGTCTGCAATAGTGATTTTTGCTTGCTGTCAGTGCCATTCTGTGTTGTTTTGCTTAATCTCATGTTTTTCTTGTACAAGCACACCATTTTCCCAAACTTTACATTGTTAAATTCCATACTTATCAGGCATTAGAAGAGAAAAAGTTGTTCATTCTGGACTACCATGATATCTACCTTCCATTTCTGAATCGCATAAATGCTCTTGGTGAAAGGAAAGCTCATGCAACCCGTACAATATTTTTCTTGACTCCATTAGGAACATTGAAACCCATTGCCATTGAACTCAGCCTTCCACCTATGGATATGAATTCACCATCTAGGCAGGTTGTTACCCCTCCTGTGGATGATACCACTTATTGGCTCTGGCAACTAGCCAAAGCCCATGTTTGCTCCAATGATGCTGGTGCCCATCAACTAATTCATCACTGGTATGCAAAACCCAATTCCTTTAAACAGAAATGTTGTAATTATCAATTAATTTATGATAATTAAACTGCAGGTTGCGAGTTCATGCATGCATGGAACCATTTATAATAGCTGCACACCGGCAATTAAGTGTGATGCACCCTGTTTACAAGCTTCTTAAGCCTCACATGCGAGATACATTGGCTATAAATGCACAGGCTCGTGCAATTCTGGTCAATGCAAAAGGAATCATCGAGTCCTACTTCACTCCAGAAAAATACTGCATGGAGATTACTCAATCTGCCTATAGAGATTGGTGGAGATTCGACTTGGAGGGCCTTCCTGCTGACCTTATTAGAAGGTAAAATTTTCAATATTCTATATAAGCTGGGCTATAAAAGCTACAAAACTGAAGAATCTTGGCCTTTTATGACTTGCTGAAAGTTAAAGCTGCTTCTGTTGCATTTCCTTTTAGAGGACTGGCAGAGCCTGACCCAACCCAGAAACATGGGTTGAGATTACTTATCGAAGATTATCCATATGCCAACGATGGACTTCTTATATGGTCGGCCCTTGAGACATTGGTTAGAACCTATGTGAACTATTATTATCCAGAGGCAAGTTTAGTCCAATATGATACTGAGCTTCAAGCCTGCTATAATGAGTTCATCAACGTGGGTCATGCTGATGTTTCTCATGCCGATTGGTGGCCCAAACTCTCAACTCCAGAGGACCTCACCTCCTTCCTTACTACCATTCTATGGATTGTAACAGCACAGCACGCAGCATTAAATTTTGGGCAATATCATTATGGTGGGTACATCCCAGTTAGGCCACCCTATATGCGAAGGCTGGTGCCTAATCAAGGAAATGCAAATTTTCTTGCAGACCCACAAGGTTATTTCTTATCTTCATTGCCAAGTCTTCCTGAAACGACATATTTCATGTCTGTGCTTGATATACTTTCCATGCATGCAACGGATGAGCAATATATTGGTGGTAGGAAAGACCTTTCAACATGGGGAGGTGACACTGAGATCATTGAAGCATTCTACAAATTCTCAATGGAGATAAAGAAGATTGAAAAAGAGATTGAAAGGAGAAACGCTGATCCGAAACTTAGCAACCGTTGTGGGCCTGGAATTGCACCTTATGAATTGCTCCTGCCAAGCTCAGGTCCTGGCGTTACGGGCAGAGGGGTACCCAACAGTATATCAATATGAACAATAGAACTTATCTAGAGGAGAAATTATAAGATATATCAGTGATTCCAGTAGGATATATACATATGTGGTGATAAGTCAATTAAAAAAAAATAAACATATATATGTATAAGTACAACTCAGAAATAGCTTCATTGGTTTTCTATAAAGTGCTGGAGACATCTTGAGTTCGAATATCTAATTTACTTAACACATTAATCATTATTCAGTCTCCATTAAATAAAAAAAGAAAAAACATATATATAGATAGAATTTATAAAATTATAACTATGAAATAACTATAATTATTTATATATCAATTTTTTATTGGCTAGTCATTCATGTAGAATGTGTGGATAAAATAACCACTTCCTCGTATAGTTTCTCTATATAAAGTCCTAATTAACCCTCAGCCTAAAGAAATCATACTGTAAACCGACTATTTCAACTAGGAATTTAGTTGGAATGACAACTCATTAAAATATTAATATATACATATTAAGTTTGAAAAAAATTAAAAAAAAATAGTGATAACGTGTTTCTTAAATACTAAGTGAGCGTGAAAAATTCTCACATCATTATTCAATCCATTGTTGCAATTATATAAATGCGAAAGAAGAGAGTGCAATGTGTAATCAGTGTAGATTGTCGTGTACACTGAGTGAATACTCCTTCACTTATTAAAATGTAGATCCTCCATAATATAAAGAGAATAAATTTCATATAAATATAAGTAAAAGTGTATATACACTATATAGATCATATAATTCTCTTAATCAAGGTGTGAGATTAAAAAATTATCGTAAAAAATTTGAATAACGTATGTTGAAATTTTAAAAACAAATTTTAAATCAGGTATATATATATAACCATCATGTAAAGGTCATTGCTATAATCAGCCTTAGAGAGAACTATATATATATATATATATATATATATATATATATATATATATATATATATATATATATATATGCACACCAAATCCCATACCGTCGTGTGAAGGTCATTGCAATAATCAGCCTTAGAGAGAACTATGGTACAATTGAGTTAACTTTTTATTTGTATTTTACACTATAACAATAAAAGCAAATATGTGTCACGTATCACTTTATGTTTAACATTATTATATATATATATATATATATATAGATAATGGTTTAAATATAGGTTGTTATAATCTAAATGAAAATTCTTAAAAAAGAAAATTATCATTTAATATTTGAACTTAATTTTTTTATATAAAAAAATAACTTAATTTTTTAAAAGAAATTTAAATTATAAACAACTATATTTTATAAAATGATCATAAATAAAATTAATACATTTAGAACATTAAGAAACACTTTAATTAATATAAATGATTAATTATCAATTAGGGTTGGACTTTTCTATGGGCACTAGGGAATTATTTATTCCATATGCACCATTTCAATGTGGGGAGTGCTCTCTTAAGATGGCCCGATGAGAGTATTTAGTCTCGATGCACGAAAACTACCATTAGTATTCCCATAAAAATTGTGATTTCAAGGCCTGGTGTTCCCAATTCATGGAGCCAAGTTGTGGAGAGACATCCCAATTCAAGGAGCGCAGTTGTGAAGAGACGTAAAATGAAAGAGGGCTATTTTTGTAAAAAAAAAAAATTTAAGGGTATTTGATCTAATAGTTTAATGCAACTAGTCAATAGGAATCTAAACGGTTGAATCAATCTCATTGGTTAACTCTTTAAAAACGTGGCCAATGATTAATTGAATACACAGCTACTTTTTTATTAGCTCCAAAAATAAAGTTATTCATAAACTGCTATATTATTTTTGGAAAATATATGGTGTAAAAAAAATGCTTATAAAAATTGTACAAATAAAATGAAATGTCAACTCTATCCTTAAGTCATTAAGACTCTAAATTAATTTAATTTCTACCAAAATTATTTTCCTCTAAAATTCAACCAATCATAATTCTCATTTTTTTTTTATCAATTAGCTCTTATCAATCTCGTAGCCAATTATATCCCATTAATTTTTTAACCAATCAATAGCTTCTATTAATCTCTCAACCAATCATGGCCTATCAAAAATTTAATCAATTATGTTTAACTACACTAAAAATTCAACCAATCACAATTGATTTATATAGTGTGTTAGAATTGAACCGAATCGGACTAGTTGAATTGATTTAAATGAAAATTAGGCCAATGACTGATTCAGTTCAAACTTTAATTCATTTTTTTAATAAACTAGAGTTGACCCATCCAAACTAGAGGAGTAACTGTTGAACCAATTAGATCATAAATCAAATAGTTATGATCAATTAAATTAATTATTAACTATTAACAATTAGATAATAAATTAAGTAACTATGCTTAATTATAACATAATCAATTGAATAAATAAATCAAGTAACTATTAACAATTAGATCAATTAATCAATTAGATGTTAAACAAGTAACTATAATCAATTGATCATAATCAAGTATTATTGAGTATTTTATTAATTAATCAAATATATCATAAATTAAGTACTATAATCAATTAGATCATAATCAAATACAATCAGATATTTTATCAATTAATCAAGTAGATTATTAATCAAACAATTATAACCAATTACATCATAATCAAGTATTATCAGTTATTTTATCAATTAATTAAGTATATCATAATCAATTACATCATAAATCAAGTAACCATTATTAATTACATCATAATCAAGTACTATTGAGTATTTATCAATTAATAAAGTATACCATATTCAATTACCTTATAAATCAAATAGTTATAATCAATTAAATCATCATCATGTATTTAATATATTTTATCAATTAATCAAGTAGATCATAATTAATTAGATCACAAATCAAGTATTTCTGATTAATTAGATTATAAATCAAGTAATTATGATTAATTATGTCATAATCAATTAATCGATTAGATAAGTGTGAGCATTATTCGGTTCAAATCAAAATAACCAACTGAGCCAAATTAATTCAGAAATTCGATTAAGTTTTTTTAGAAATTCAAGTTCGGTTTAATTTTTATTTATGAATTTTTCGATATATTTGGTTCGGTTTTGAAAATAACATAATATTTTTCTTTTTTTTTTCCTCTTGTGAAAATCAGATCGCCTAATTAATTAGATTGTAAAATAAGTAACTATTATCAATCAGATCATAATCGAGTACTATCAATATTTTATTAATTAATCAATTAGATCATAAATCAATTTATTATAATCAATTACATTATAATTAAATACTATCGAGCATTTTATTAATTAATCAAGTAGATCATAAATCAAATAACTATAATCAATTATATTGATTAATCAAATAACTATTAACAATTCGATCATAATCAAGCATTAATGAATATTTTATCATTAATTAAATAGATCATAATTAATTAGATCATAAATTTAGTAACTATGATCAATTACATTATAAGCAATTAATACAGATGAGCATTATTTGGTTTAGATTGAATAAATGGCTGATCGAACCGAATTAATTTGAAAATTCGATTCTATTTTTGTTGAAATTCAGTTCGATTCAATTTTTTGTTTTGAATTTTTTGTTTTATTCTATTCGATTTTGAAGATAGCGTAATATTTTTTTCTTTTTTCCTCCCTCTTGTGAAAATCGGACCGCCTAATTAATTAGATCATAAATTAAGTAACTATGCTAAATTAGATCATAATCACCTAGATCAATTAACCAAGTAACTATTAATAATTAAATCAATTAATCAAGTAACTATTAATCTATTAGTTCATAAATCAAGTTATTATGATTAATTACACCATAATCAATTAAATTTTAAATCGATTAATTATAATCAATTAGATTATAATAAAGTACTATCAGGTGTTTATTAATTAATCAAGTAGATCATAATCAATTAGATCTAAATCAATTAATTATAATCAATTACATTATAATTAAGTATTATTGGATATTTTATCAATTAATCAAGTATATCACAATCAATTAAATCATAAATCAAGTAAATATGATCAACTACATCATAATCAATTAAATTGATTAATCAAATAACTATTAACAATTAGATCAAGCACTAATAAGTATTTTATAAATTAATCAAATAGATCATATCCAATTAGTGCATATATTAGCCATGATCAATTACAACATAATCAATTAGATAGTGGTGAGCATTATTTGGTTCAGACTGAAATAATTGATTGATTAGACATAAGTAATTTGAAAATTCAGTTTGGTTTTGTAGAAATTTAGTTCAATTTAGTTTTTTTTTTAATTTTTTAGTTTATACAGTTCGATCTTAGAGACAACATAATATTTTTCCTTTTTCCTTCCCTCTCGTGAAAATCGAACCACCTAATTAATTAGATCATGAATCAAGTAACTATGATAAAATAGATTATAATTAATTAGATCAATTAATCAAGTAATTATTAACAATTAAATGAATTAATCAAGTAACTATTAGTGAAATAAATCATAAATCAAGTAATTATGATTAAAGATATCATAATTAATCAATTAGATAAAAGTGAGCATTATTCAATTTAGACTGAAACAATCAGCCAGACTGATTTAATGCATAAATTTAGTTTAATTTTTGTAGAAATTTGATTCGATTCAATTTTTATTTTGAATTTTTCGGATTATTCGGTTTAATTTTAGAGATAACATAATATTTTCCTTTTTTCTTTTCTCTTCCGAAAATTGGATCGTCTCCCATTGTTATAGAACTTGAAGGATATATGAGATAGAAAATATAAATTTAGTTTGGGAAAAAATTGAAAATGGATACATGAAGAAAATACTTTAGATGGATATGAAGTCGTTTGCTTAATAATAAGTTATGAAATTAGAGGTTAAGATATGCTATTATTGATTAGAGTAATGGTGAACTCTAATAGGTTAAAAGAATGATGGATTTTGATATGTTAAAAAAATAGTAGATTCTGATAGGTTAGATAAATTGTGGGATAGTCTTTTATTAGTTGAATAATTGGTGAAACATAATTGGTTAGAGAGTTGGTGGTATTTGATTGAATGACTAATAATAGAAGAGAGAGAAATTGTAAATTTTAAAATTCAAATTATAAAGGGCTAAATAAACATTACACATCAAAAAAATATTACGAATTTACTGAATTACCCCAATTTATATATTTTTATACTCAGATTTTTGTATACCTAGTCAAGTCCATTATTTTTTTATTGATCGACAAAAATAACCTTAATATTAAAAGCATACTGATAAAAGGTTCTTTGATCGAGTTGAGGTTTTTTTAATTACTCCAACAAAGTCCTTTAGTTAGGAGCTCATTCAGTCAGACAGCTTTCCTCAAATCTTGAGTTCAGATTTCAGCCCTTAGTAATCGAGCCATTGTGGGTTTACAAAGATTCACAAGTACGGATTACCTGCAGTCGATTCATTCTGTCCATTTCAAACGGAAACAATATTTAGTCTCAACGTAAGTGCGGGGAGTCGAAAAGTCAGATGCCTCTAACTCTCAACGTTTATCAATAAGTCACCACACTCGGTGGTGTACAATTTTTTTATATATTTTTTTTGTAAAATTTTTTTATATTGAAAGGAGAAATTGTCACATTAAATAAATAGAGATATAGAACTTCAGGCTCAAAGCTCGCTAGTCGCCTAAACTGCATTTTCAACCCCAGACCTAGAAGGAGACAAGTCATAAATGTCATGACCCGAATCCACAGGCTGGACTGGCATTAGGACTTAAGCCAGCATAAAACTCCCGAGACCCGTAGTAAGCCTTACTAATCCTAAATCCATATCAGGGTACAAAACTGAGGCCTATCATCCAAATAAAAGAAAAGAAAATATTATATTATATTTTTGTTAGGGTCAACCCAACCCAACCCAACCTCCAAAATCCTACACATTTCTACAAGGTTATTGAGTGAAATAGATCAATCAAGGAATGTGCATTTGCTTGGTCAATGGTCTAGGACCTTCTATATCTTATTATATTTTTAACTAAACAAGAATGTGGTTACAATCATTCCTGAACCAGAAATTCTAGCAAACCTACTCCATTTAGTTTTGATTATATCTCTTTAGTTACTAGTTAGCTAGGCATCATTTATAAAGAACAGACAAAAGGATTAATTATAAAACATTATTATAGTAGGTACACATACAATCTTATAATAATAATAATAATAATAATAATAATAATAATAAAAAAAAAAATATATATATATATATATATATATATAATATTTAAGTGGTTTAATCATACGTAAAGTTCATATTCACAAGTCAGATACAAGATTAAAATTTCTACTATGATGAAAAGATCAAAAGATATAAACACTCAGAATCTTTAAACTCTAACTCCAATATGTTTTCTGAATTTCTTATAATTTCGCGCCTTTCGCTATCACTTACAAAATATTATAAATGAAATATAACTTGAAATTTTCAAGTCAGACTACAAATTGAGTCCATAAAAATATGTTTAAAATTCAAACCATATAAATAACA
Source organism: Hevea brasiliensis (assembly GCF_030052815.1). Classification (NCBI taxonomy): domain Eukaryota; kingdom Viridiplantae; phylum Streptophyta; class Magnoliopsida; order Malpighiales; family Euphorbiaceae; genus Hevea; species Hevea brasiliensis. The sequence goes on from NC_079503.1 coordinate 83,951,005, forward strand.
AGTATTTTGAATTTAAGCAAACTTTTTCATTATATCAAGAAGTTTTAATTTTAATAATTAGATATTTTGACTTCTATAGTTTTCGATTATATCGTGGATAAATTTTAACAACTATCCTTGAACTTATATAGTTGTAACATTACAGTCCTTCAACTTTAAAATGTAACATAAATCCCTCTAAACTTTCAAATTTTACACAGTAAAATCCCTCTGACTTTCAATTATTGATTTTTCAGTTAGAAACTGATGTGAACAGCTCTCACATGGCGCTTAGTCAATATTTCTTTCTTCTTTTCTTATGCAAAGTGTAAAATTATTCTCTATACATGTGAAATTTTATTTTATCTACAAAGAGAAGAAGAATTCAATTTACACATGACTTGGGAGAGAAAAGAGAAATACTAACTAAACTTTATGATAAAATTATCCATATTGGCATCTAACCGAAAAACCTGTAATTGGAGGTTAGAGGGATTTTACTGTGCAAAAATTGAAAGTTGATGGAGTTTTATGTTACATTTTTAAGTTCAGGAACTGTAATGTTACAACTAGATAAGTTCAGGGACAATTGTCAAAATTTATCCATTATATCATTGATAGTTATCTCAATTGATTATATTACTAGAGGTAGGGGTAAGCATTCCGCTCGAACCGAACCGAATCGAATTAAATTATAAAAACCATATTTTAAATTTTAGAAACCGAATCTAACCGAAATGGGTGAAAAATTGAATCGAACCCAACCGCTCTATTTCAGTTTGGTTCGATTTAAACTAATCAATTTTAATTTTTGATTGATTTTTTAATTTAGACTTGATTTTGAAGTTATTTGGTCTAATTTTGATTTTGGTTTGAACCTAATAACCATTAATCAATGAAATTAAACAATTAATATATTTAAAATTAAATATAATTCATAAATTCTCCATAAAAATAAATCAATTCAAAAATCGATTCGGTTTGATTTGGTTTGATTTGAATATATAAATTACTATTCGGTTCAGTTTAACCGATTTTTTTCTCTTCAAAATCGAACTGAACCGAAATAACCAAAAGTTTTATAATATAAAATCAATCGAACTGATTGAATTTTAAAACCGAATCGATTGAACCGAATTGACTCAGTTCGATTCGTTTTTTCGGTTTGAATCGAATTCTACTCAGCCCTAACTAGAGGCATAATAATAAATCATCTATTGAAAGAAAAAAAATATATGCTTACAAATTTTTAATATATAACAATAATTGAGTAAAAAAATAAAATAATTTCATCAAATAATAAATTCTTACTATATATAATCATAAATAAAATATTGTAATAAATGAATTTTCATTTTTTAAAAGTATTACATCATTAAAAGATTTTTTTTTTAATATAAGTAATCAAACAATAATTTAATAAGTAACAACTAAGTTCTTGTTGGATTTTACAATTGAGTTTCATCATTTTTATATATATATATTTTTTATTTTCATGTGATTTGAATTTTAGATATATTTTCATAGACTAAATTATGATTTGATTTGAAAGTTTCATACTACGATCCGATTAAAATAAAAAGCATGGATTATTATAAATATTGTAATATTCTATCATTTATGGTAGATTATGAGATATTCGAGAAATGCACTAGGGTTCGAGTTTAAGAGTTCTAAGCAATTTATTTCACTCTTTTTTATTATAGTGAAATTTTTTTTCTTTGATCTTATTTGTGGACGTAGATCTTGCAGTCAAATAATGTAAATCTTGTGTTATTTTTTTTTATATATTATGTGATTGTGTGATTTTGTATGTGTCTAAAATTTACTTGCTTGCTATAACACTTTTTAATAAAAACAATAGAATATGAATTATATGTAAAAAAAAAAAAAAAAAACCTTATAAATTTAAAGTTATCCACTAATTTGGTTAAAAAAATAAAAGAAAAAAAAACCAATAGCTAGAAAATGAGAAAAAAAGACAAAAAAAAGAAAAAATTGTGATTTTATAAATATGAGATGAAAAGAAGTGAAAAATTAGGAAAAAAAAGAGTCAAAGAAAAAAAATTATGTCTTTTAGAATTTTTAGTGGATAGGTTTTAATTTTTTATTTAAGTTTTATTTTTTATTTTAAAAGATTAAAAATAAAAAATTTTTAAGATGAAATATCCCACAAGTTTAAATTTAATAAATTTAATAATATTTAAATAATTTTATGCGTCAAAAAATTATTTTAATAAAATCATATAAGTAATTTTATGCATAATATATATGAAAAAGTTTTTTCAAAAGAATTAACGAGTCAATTAATTTCATTCAACAACCAATGAAAACAGTACATAATTAGTAATTTTTTATATTTAAATTAAAAATAACAAAAAAGAAAACATTATGTTGAGCATAAATATATATTTAAATAAATTTCTGATCCATAAATATGGATTTGCTCCTCTTTTTTATATACTCAAAATCTATTAATTGTTAGTCTCTTTCACCTTTGCTTGCATTGATAGCCAAACCTCCAAAATCCTTAGATTTCTACAAGGCTATCGCATGGAATGGATTATTATAGGCAGGTGCGTTTGCTTGGTCAATACTTCTATAAATATCTGAAGTAATTTTTTTTATTTTTTATTTTTTTAATTTTTTTCACCGAAACAATATTATGAGCTGTGTTTAAGCAAACGTACAGAAAATACAGAATTCTACTTAGAAATATATAATAATCTTAATTACTTAAGACTTTAATTATATCGGAGGAGATATATAATTAAATGCAACAATTATAACAAAGGGAATTTATCTGCCGACTGGTTTGCTTATTTCGCCAGCTCCCTTTCTTAAAATTTCACCAGTTCCTTTAAGCTCCTCTTTTAAGCATTCTTTCATGGCTTCATCATGATTTTTCTTAAATTTCTATAAATATGTAAAATTTATGTATTTAATAAATAAATTCTACTTATATCTTGTGTAGACACCATATTTTGGCCGATCTCCAGAATCAATAAACTCTGAAGCCGATCCCCAACCCAGTTTTCTAATCAGCCACTCACATTTCCGATCTCTCCTCAAAAGAATCGAATAAATACCAAGTCCTCATATTATATAGAGTTCCCACCGATCTCTCAAGCTAATTGCCAAGTCCCCTGATCAGCTAATTATATTTTCGATCTCACTTGCCAAACGAGATTGAATCCTCTTACCACCAGTCTTATTGCCGATCTCTCTTTTAAAAATTTGAGAATGATAAAGGTTTCGACTCGGTTTACAGATGATCCCGATCTTAAGTGTTCGAAGCCAAATTTCTAATTTTAATTAAGTCCCGTTTCGTAACTGATCTCATGCATTTTGTATTTTCCGATCTCCTATACTTAGATTAAAAATCATTTTCAGTTGTCATGCTAATATGTTCAAACAATCAAGTGCTTACACAATTTAGAAACTTTCCGATCACAATCAATCATCGAACAAAAGGGGAACTTTCATTTCATTTCATTTCAAATTTATACAAGTCATTCGGCTGGGGGATCGCCCCCAGCCGGAACTACATGTTGTTCATTTTCCCTCTCACCTTCAGCCTCCTCTTCGCTATCCTCACCTTCGTCCTCGGGAGCCAGGTTGGCCATCCAGGAGAAGTCCTCCTCAGGATAACGCTTCTTGAGCTCAGCCAGGAGATCTCTGTGAGCATTCACATAAGCGCCAGCCACTCCGGTCACCATTTCTTCTTCTTTCGCCTTGAGCTCCTCAGCAAGATGAGCGAGTTGAGCAGCTTCATCAGCTCGGATCGCCTGAACCTCCCCGAGAACACGATCTCGCTCGGCCAGAACATGAGCTTGCTCGGCCAGCTTGTCCTCATAGAACTTCATTCGTCCCTCAATTTGAGATATGTAATCCTGTGCGGACGAAAGTTGGGATCGGAGAGAAGACACCTCATGATTCATCCTCTCGACTTCCTTACCCAGGCGATGAGCCTTCTCCCGGACCATGTGCCAGTTCACCAAACACTCAACGTTCAGGCTCATAGATCTGGTCAAGATATCATCAAGGTTATCTGGAGACGGCCTATCCCGATCTTCTCGAAGACAGATAGAGGACGCTAAGACCTTGGTGAAACCAAGGTTCTCTCGAACCGTACGGTTCTTCTCCAACGAGTGGATCAGTACTTGGGCACCGCGGGAAAGGGACCTTACAGGAGGTTGGGAAGGACCCCCTTCCGCACTCGGAGCAACTGGAGGAGGTGGAGGCGGCTCTTCTCGGCGAGGAGGTGATCGGACCACTTCTATAACCGGAGGCCCAGAAGGTTGAGACGAGCCTCCCTGAATTTCCCCGGGCTCATGCCTGGGTGTCTGCATTTCTTCAGCCTGCTTCATTTCCCGAACTTTACGGGAGATCTCCCTCTTTCGTTTCCGGCTCTCCTTGGAAGCTTCGCCGCTTGCCATACCTGCACAAAGAAGAGGTCAGTGAGATCGCTAAGGTCCAAAGATCTGAGATATAGAAAATACCGTCTTTGAGATCAGAGAGTCAAGCCCCGATCTTTGCGATAATCAATTCCATTGTCCAGTGATGCAGTTCGGCAGTCACTGCATCCAAACAAGAGAACTTCTCCCTGCTCGCCTGTTCTTTCAGCTCCATCACCATCAGGCCTTCCTCTCTATTCAAGACAAGACACTTTGGAATTAAGGGGCCTTGGTGTAGCCAGCTACGAGGGAAACCCTCAAAGCCGTTCGGAATTTTGCTCTTTAGAATGAAGAAGCGGTTCTTCCAATTCTTCAGGGAAGAGGGCAGATCGGTGAAAAGCCCGCAATGTGGCTTCGCCTGGAAGAACCAGTACTCGTTATCCTTTCGACGAGTTAATCTATGCAGTTCAGCAAATACCTTAGCCGTAGGACGGAATCCCTTAGCTCGGCAGAGGCCTCAGAAGGCTACTAAGATCTGCCACGAGTTCGGGTGGACTTGGGCTATGCACACTTGGTGAAATTTTAAGACTTCCTTGAAGAAGTCGTCAAGAGAACCATGACCCGGCTTTCAACTGTTCTTCATATACTATAATCATGTCGTTCTCTTCGAAGAAATGATCGGCTCGGTGATCGTCGTGACACCGGATGAGTTCGTATGAATCAGGCTCAATGTTGTACTCCTGGCTAAATGACTGCAGATTGGTTTCTTGAAGGATCGATGGTAACTCGTCCATGGGAAGATTTTCCCTCCCCGAAGAAGGCACATGCCTTGATGATGCTGGTTGTCCTCGATCTGAAACGAGAGACCCTAGGAAGTTCAGGCTGCGCGTTTGGTCCGACCACCTCTACATTATCGGATGACCATGAGAACTGAATGGAAGAGGGGCTTGCCGCTCTCTGACCCTCGGCACTGCTCATTTTCAAAGGAAACAGAAAGTTTAAACTAAAAGAAAGATCAAAACCCTTACCGGAGCTTGATCGGTGTCGGAGGAAACTTGAGAAAACGAGAGAATTCGAAATTTGTTTGCGAGAGACTGAAAATGACATAAAGAAGCGACTGGCTAACCTCATCCCTATTTATACTCGTCCGAGCATTTAATGCTCACGATGTTCCAGGTAATGGATCGGATAGCGGGACTCGCCAGCTGTTCTGACACGTCTCGCGAATATTCCCAAGATTCCATGAAGATATCGATTAATTATAGAGTGGTAGATTAAGGTGTTTTGAATTACGGATCGGATAAGTGTCATTCAAATGAAGAATCAGATCGGATAATCACATCAGAGATCAGAAAATAATCAATGTAATAATAATAAAATGATAGTGGTCAAAATGAAATTTTATTTCCGAAAAGGTCAGATTACATCATTTGGGCGATCATCAGAGATTGGGATTACACAAAAGTTGAATTACATCATTTGGGCGATCTCTAGAGATCGGATTACATTAAAAGGCAAGTTACATTATTTGGCCGATCTCTGGAGACCGGCATCACTTCCTATCTAGCGAAGGCCCATGACAAAGCCTAGTCTCGTGGCTGAGTCAAAAGATGTGTCTGATCAGGAGACCGGCCATTAGATAGATGTACAGCTTAGATGGGGTGACTATGACTCTCATGAGGATGTAGAGTCATTTCTATTGTCATCGACCAAAACCGAGCTGTAGTTGGGACGCCCAATATGGTGAGGAGCCAAATGAACATCAGCGGGCAATCACCGAGGTTGAAGGGAATGTTAGTAGTCTTCTCGCCCGAAATTGGATCCCCAATTATATTGGCATAGTAATCCGAGATCGGTATGATCGATATTTTCGATCTTAATCGGAAAATTAGTCCAGTTCTCCCACTGTCATCAAATAAGGATATCATTACATCCCGATCACCGGGGTCGTAAATTTTCAGTCGGGACACGAAAAAAATGGTCGGAAAAAGATCAAAAGTGGTCACCATGGCCGGAATTGTTGCCGGAGCAGCTAGAATAAGGAAATGAGGAGAATAGGGGAGAAAGTCAAGTGAAGTAGGGCTTTCCGATTGAAGGTATATATATAGGAAAATTTGAGCATTTAGTGCAAGCGAAAGCGGGCGCCTCGAGAATTGAGGGAAATAAATGCTTTGGTGACCGAACCCGATAAAAGGAAGGCGGTGTGGTAAAGATCGGTAGAAGAGAGCGTGTCGGGAAAGATCGGAGAGAGGAACCCGGTATGAGAGATCGAAAAAGGATCACGTTGAAAAGACCGAAAGAGGGAGGTCGGAGACAAAGAGAATAAGGCGACTCACGGCAATTATCGTCATAATCGAGAGGAGTAGTTAAAGCGTTGCAGGAGAAATCTCAACCGCACGCCCCAGAATCGCCCGCATTTTTGACATGCACCAGAGTAAGTCAGGACAGTGCTGTACATCCTAATCTCCATCGTTGATCTTACTTATAAGGACGAGCTCGGAACCCTCGGATCGAAGAAGAAAACGACAAGATCAGCGCCTTTCACTCCCAGCCCTCGGATCGCCCTGGACAAGAGAATTTGGGACCGTCAGATTAGAAGAAGAAAATGACAAATATTCTGAAGGGGATCTCAGCCGTCCGTTCTGATCCTCTTTAATTCCTGAGCCTCAGATCATGTCCTTCGAAATCCTGACCCTCCATCTCCCTCAAAATAGATCCTGACCCTTCATGGGGAGCACCCGGTTCCTATAAATACCTGCATGAAAACTGTTCAAGGAAGGGGGCAAAAAAAAAAAAAAGAAGAAATAGTTACTATAGTGGAAGAACTCTAAAATTTAATTCAGTTCGTTACTCTACTGTTTTTAAGTTTTTGATAAGGAAAAACTTTTGAAACCAGTTTTCCGAAGTGTTTTCTTGCAAAAGGGGTTCTTGAAATACTGGAACTCTCCATTTTCAGTTCTTTCATTATCTTGTGACGCCCTTACTTTCAGTTCTTTGTCATCTTTGTTTCCATTCTTATTTCCCAAGCTCAACTTGCTTGTTTAAACCTGACTGCCGTTTAGCTAGCTTCCTTCGTTTGTAGGAGAGCTTCAGCCTTCGAGCTAAACAGCTTGTGCCCCTATTACGTTCTGCAATTAGTTTAGTAGATTCGGCTCCTCATAGGTGAGTGTTTATACCTCTGTTTCACTAAAAGCTCTTTTTATTTTACGCATTCCCTTTACTTTTATGTTTGTAATCTTCGCCAAGTTTATATGGTGTAATGAAGGTTATTCCCGAAGTTTACTTTCTTTGTCAACTGGTCCATTCTTTTTGTTAAGCTTTGCTACTTCTACATGCGAAAGTCCTCATCTCAAGTAGCGTATAAGTAGTTCGGTAAAATGTAGGTAGTTGTGTCTTAAGTGCTTCTTTAAAATAGAAAGCCTGAATA